>NC_056733.1:848799667-848804667 GCF_019279795.1 Protopterus annectens | reverse complement strand
TTTACATTTAATAAAATTAAAGCTTTACTTAAAGCAAAGGAATCTGTAAATATCACCTGTAGAAAATTATTAATATCAGTCCAGTAAGTTTTAATAGCAGTACAGTAATAAAATATATGAGTCTAATCAGCTTTTATCTTCTGTTGACATCTCCAAAATGATTCACTTTTTGAGGAGGTAATTTTTGCAATTTTATCAGGAGTTATGATAGCTCTATGCAAAAACTTCCAATTGAATATTTTCCAGTATTTTGAATAATGTCTTAGCTTAAAAGAGAGTAATATGTTTGATTTGTTTTCTGGTGATAAATGTAAAGATTGTTCTTTAGTAATATGTTGCTAATAAATTGATTTTGATGTCATTTTATAAGTTATTAATTCACCATATAAAATGGAAACACCATTCTTCATATTATAATTATTATAAACAGATCCAAATAGCCAATTTATTAATTTTGGCATATTCTTATAAGAAGAATTACTGATTATTCTGCATAGATCTTTAGTATGTGTTAAAAGACTTTGCAGAAGAAGGCAATATTGAGGTGCCATCTCTTAATATGTTTTTATATATTGAATATCTAAAATCTTTTGGTCTCTGATGCACTGGTTCCAGCAGATAAAGTTTTTATGTTCCCATGCATGGATATATTTCTATGTACCCTATCACAAAAATTCTTCATAATAATGAATGGAATTAAAAGGTCGAACTAATTTTTATGTCAACATTTACATTGACAAATTTTCTAAAGGGGTTAAAAAGATAGTTAAGTTCAATTTAGTTGGTTTTATAATACTGTATTGCATGTTTGTGCATAATAAATACCATAGTTTATTAGATTTGTCTTTTATCGAGAGATTTTTTTGAGATGGTGTTTTCATTTATTAATATAACAGTATGTAACATTTTCCAATTACATAAATAGTAGGGGCTTATCCAATCAATGAATGTTTTAAACATAGATAC
This sequence comes from Protopterus annectens, assembly GCF_019279795.1. Lineage (NCBI taxonomy): Eukaryota > Metazoa > Chordata > Ceratodontiformes > Protopteridae > Protopterus > Protopterus annectens. The sequence goes on along the minus strand of NC_056733.1, from coordinate 848,803,701 downwards.
CTTTATGTATGTTTCAATATCTACTAAGTTAAGTACACCCAGTTCCCATGGTCTAATATGATGCAATAAAGCAACTCTATTTCTTTTGGGGAACCCTAGAAATGTTAGTAGAATTGCATTTATTTCTTTAAAAAATTGTCTCTCAGGAATCATTGCAATAACCTGGACTATATACAAAATTTTAGGAAGTAGAACCATCTTTACCAGTTATAGTCCATCTTCAAAGGTCATAAATATTTTTCTACACCTATTCACAGATATCTTTATTATGTTAATAATATTATTATAATTTGCAATTAAAGTCTCTTCCATATCTTTGCATAAAATAATTCCTAAGTAATTTAGAGTGGATACTTGTTTCCCAATGATATCATGTCTGTTCCCTTGTATTTCTTTCCTTTTATTTAATAATAAGAATTCTGATTTTGACTTATTTATATGAAGGCCTGAAGTCAAGTAGAATTTTTCAATTAGGAACAGTATTGAAGTTTGGTAATGTAAGAAGCACGTTGTCAGCAAACAACATTATTTTAGAATTATATTGGTCATATATATCTATACCTTTTATGTTTGGATTATTTTGTACTAAAACAGCAAGTATTTCTATAGCCAATGCAAACAACATAGGTGACATGGGACCTCCCTACTTAGTACCTTTGGTAAGATGAATAGATTCTGAGGTGAATGGTCCTAATTTGACATAAACCGAATTGTTTTTATAAACACTCCTCATAAGTATAATAAAGGAAGAAAGGAAGTCAAATAGAACTAGAACTTTAAATAAATAATCTCAGTTTAAAGAGTCAAATGCCTTCTCTATGACTAATCCAATTATCAATGTTTCTTTATTTTTCCTGTTTAAAAATTCAATAAGGATTAGAATCCTTTTAATATTGTCATGCATATGCCTGTTATATATAAATCCAGTTCGGTCATAATTATTTTGGATAAGGGGAATTTTTATTTTGTTAACTAAAATGGACATAAATATCTTATAATCATTATTTAGTAAGGATATTTGTCTATAGGAGCTACAAAAATTAGGCTCTTTATTTTCTTTCAGATTAGGAGCGATTAAAGAATATCTCCAAGAAGGTGGAATTATCCCTTGTGACTGGACTTCAAGTAGTGTTTTATGGAATAGAGTTGTTACAGAAATAGGAAAAAGTTTGTATATTTCTATAATTAAGCCGTCTACATCTGGTGCTTTATTGGGTTTACTTTCTTTTATCCTGTCCATGTCCTCTTTATGTGTGTTTGTTTTTTTTTGAAGATCTAGTTTTAGCTCCTCAGGGATTTTGTTTAATTTTGTAGCAATTGTTTCCAGATTAATTTGGTCAATTGAAAGACTAGTCTTATTATAATGTTCTGTATAATGTTGTTTAAAAGCATCAAGGATGTTGCCTATATCTGAAACCTTTTTGTTTTTCTCCTTATGTAAGATATTGACAATATTATTAGCATTGGACTTCATTTTAATATGCACAGATAGTTTATTCAGATGTTTAGGTGAGGTAGCATAGGAGTTTATCTTTAATCTTTCTAGTGCAGGATTGTTTTTTTAGGTTAGAATTTCATTATATTTTTTTATTTAGATCTACTATTTTCTTTTTATTATCAGAAGGGTTTGGCGTCTTTTTAGATTTAAGTAATAAAAGTTGAGATTGCAGTTCTTGTAGTTCTAAATCCCATTCTTTCAATTTTGTTTTAAACCAAGTGAGAGTCCTGCCATATATATAGGCCAGTGGTGCACAACATCTGGCCCCAGGGCCAAATCTGGCCCTTGACCCAACACCATCCGGCCCCCAGAGAGTAACCAAATTTTTTTTAAAAAGTGAAAAAATGTTACGCCTTACTTCAGTTATGCAAACTTTCCAGCACATGCTTACTTACGTAGTTGACTGCAGTTGCACACACCTCTAATTTTAGCTACAGAAGTAACTATTCTTTCTTGTTTATAACTTGTATTCTGTAGTACCTTTCTGCAAGAGATTGTAATAAGTAATGGCTGCAAGCCAAAATAAAGTTAAATGCAAAGTTGATGTAGAAAACAGGTACTTTCATGACTGCTGTCTTAAGTAAAAATGCCAGTCAACTGTACCTACTGGTATTGTAATGACTTACTATGTTTTGAGGTGGCCTGCAGATGAATTAAGAATTCATGTAGCTGCCCTCCCCAGAAAAAGTTATGCACCACTGATATAGGCTTTTAGTGAGTCCCAAATTATAATTATATTACACTCTACAGTATAATTAGTCTCTAGAAAGAACTAAAGTTATGAAAGTAACCATGTTTTAAATTCTTTAATCTTTCTAATATAAGATTGGATTCTGAATGTGGTGATTAATGATTTAAACTCGGTTTGAAACTTCAAAACAAGAGAATTGTGATCAGTTAATGGACATGGAATTATTGAGAAAGCAGAAATTTTGAGACATATATTTTATCTATTCTGGTTTGGGTGCTAAATCTATAGTCTATAGTCTTGATGGGAATATATTAGTGAATTAGTATCTTTTATATTGAATGTATCTAGTAAATTAAATGCCTCTGTCCATTTAGAAGTTTTGCAGCGGCAGATAAATGAAGAGATCTTTTGTTGGTAGTTTCCAAAGTATCAAATATACAATTAAAGTCTCCTATTATTAAGTTGCCTTTATAATTATTACGTATAAAGTCCAAACGTTTTTAGCAGTACTTACTCCCATTCCCAGGAACCAATACACATTTACCAGCACCCATATTCTATTATTAAATTTTAATATAATAAGAGTTATTAAGACCCTCTTTGCCCATATGTTTTTAGATAATCTCAGGGTTAATAATGTTATTTTCCATTGTATTGTTACTCCTCTAGTATTGGTCTTGTATGAAGAGCTTATTAAAGTCATGTATTCTTTAGGGTCCCATATATAATTATCATTTAGTGTAAAATGAGTATCTTGAAAAAAAATATTTGGGGTTTATTTAGTTTTAAATACCTTATCAGATTAGATTTTTTCCGTGGATTGTTTAAGCCAGTACTATTTATAGATAGCAATGCTAGGTCCATACCGATCTATTTCTGAGGTTTTCTCATTTTTCTTTCCTGATACAGCAGTCTCCTCTAATAATAAGGGTATTATATTAGTTTGCATTGTTTTGTGTGGTGTATATAAACAGGCTTCTTTTATCAATAAGAGTAAATTAAGTCTTATGTCAGGTTTAAGAAAATGAAAAAGCAACTTAAATGCAATTGTTTTTAATAAAGTGAATGTAAAATGAAACTTCTTCCGAACCAAACATGGAATGACAATCATTCCTAGTCCGACAGATAGACATAGATCCATCAGACTATCCCTCAGGAGTTATCAACCATCTTCATCTGAGCTCCATAAAGAAATTTTGTTTTAGGGAGACTATTTATATGTATATATGTATATAATATACAATAATACTTAATTAAATGTCACACTAGATTTTGCCAGTTACTTACAACAATAACTAAGAAATATGAATCCAATAGATTTTAAAGACTATAAGACAGGTAGTAATGCATTTTGAACAAAATAACATTCAGAACATTGTTAGAAATATTATTAAACATATACAGTATTCAACTTCTTCAAACATATTACCAACAAGTGCCAACAAGTACCAATAAGTTTATCAGCTGTGCTTTGTAATCAAGCTTTGTGGGAATGTAAATATACTTATATCTGTTTCCAAAATTGAAACATATGAACCTATGAACTAAAGATAAAGTAAATATATATTTCTTAACTGTAATCCCTACTTTACAGCGTGACCTTGGGATTTCAATTATACTGTTGCTACGTATCCTCCGCAAAGTGTTGCCTATGTGCATCAAATTTCAACTACTGTACCAGGTTATTTCCATGGCTTTATCTATCAGCATGTGATGATAGACCCATTTCAGAGATTTCCCATCTAATACTAAATTATCATTTACAGACTATTATACATTAGCAACATGTTTAAAGATCAGAGTTAAATCTTATACCATATGTCTATTTAATAAAGATCTTCATCG
>NC_056733.1:848764667-848794667 GCF_019279795.1 Protopterus annectens | reverse complement strand
TTAATATGATTCCTTTCTATTTACCCATGGCTAGCAGTTAAAAAATTCCTAACACTGAATGTGTGACAGACCCTTTCAATGTGGAACTATGAGGAACATGAACTTTTAAAGACCCCAAATGAGACACGTTCCTCGTAATGAGGTACACTTGAGAGCTATGCTTTGCTAAGAAGACAATTATTCCATTTCAGTAGAAATTCTTCCTTCTTCTTCTTTGAGCCTTCCTTCAATATCATTTAAGGAAGTTTCTATATTTGTTATTTTGTTTTCATGTTGTTGCAGGAGTTTCTTAAATACATCTGTTTGTTTCTGGCAGTTTTCTTTTAGATTCTCTAGATTCTCTTTAAAGCTGTCCATTTTCAAAGACAGCTCTTGCAGTTTATTGAATACCAACTGCAGTTCTTTCTTTAAGGCAGATTCGGTGTGAGAATTCTTTGAGTTACTCATTTTCACAGGATATTAATGTCTCCAGAGTAATTTGACAGGAAAATGTCCATGATAATCCACCAACGTTTCTAATTATATAGAATAGACTTTCATTAACAAGTTCTAGTTATTTTTTTAAGAAAAAATAATTATTTCCCTGTATTCTAAATTAGCTTTATGGAGCTCTTGAATTATGCTGTTTTCAGCTGGCAGATTGGTAGATTGATTGAGTCTGTGTTCTGGTATGTTTGATTAGTTCCTGTTTTTCTCAGCCAAGATGAGTGGGAGATGCTGCTTATTTATGCATGTATGTATGTATATAATATATTTTTGTTTTGTGGTTGGATTTAGTGCTTTTGGGTTGTGAATCATGAAGTGTAGTGGATTAGCAAGGAGGAAATGAGGATAGCTATGAAGAGGATGAAGAAAGGAAAGGCTGTTGGTCCCGATGACATACCTGTGGAAGCATGGAGGTGTTTAGGTGAAATGGCAGTTGAGTTTTTAACTAGATTGTTTAATGAAATCTTGGAAAGTGAGAGGATGCCTGAGGAATGGAGAAAAAGTGTTTTGGTACCAATTTTTAAGAATAAGGGTGATGTGCAGAGCTGTAGTAACTACAGAGGGATTAAACTGATCAGTCACAGCATGAAGTTATGGGAAAGAGTAGTGGAAGCTAGGTTAAGAAGGGAGGTGATGATTAGTGATCAGCAGTATGGTTTCATGCCAGGAAAGAGCACTACAGATGTGATGTTTGCTCTGAGAGTGTTGATGGAGAAGTACAGAGAAGGTCAGAAGGAGTTGCATTGTGTCTTTGTGGATTTAGAGAAAGCATATGACAGGATGCCTAGAGAGGAGTTGTGGTATTGTATGAGGAAGTCGGGAGTGTCAGAGAAGTATGTAAGAGTGGTACAGGATATGTACGGGGGTAGTGTGACAGTGGTGAGGTCTGCGGTGGGAGTGACAGATGCGTTTAAGGTGGAGGTGGGATTACATCAAGGATCAGCTCTGAGCCCTTTCTTATTTGCAATGGTGATGGACAGGTTGATAGACGAGATCAGACAGGAGTTCCCGTGGACTATGATGTTTGCAGATGACATTGTGATCTGTAGTAAGAATAGGGAACAGGTGGAGGAGACCCTGGAGAGGTGGAGATATGCTCTAGAGAGAAGAGGAATGAAGATAAGCAGGACTACGATAGAATATATGTGTGTGAATGAGAGGGAGAATAGAGGAATGGTGAGGATGCAGGGAGTAGAGGTGGTGAAGGTGAATGAGTTTAAGTACTTGGGATCAACAGTTCAGGGTAATGGTGAGTGTGGAAGAGAGGTGAAGAAGAGAGTACAGGCAGGATAGAGTGGGTGGAGAAGAGTGTCAGGAGTGATTTGTGACAGACGAGTACCAGTAAAAGTGAAAGGGAAGGTCTACAAGAGGGTAGTGAGACCAGCTATGTTATATGGGTTGGAAACAGTGGCACTGACAAAAAGGCAGGAGTCATAGCTTGACGTGGCAGAGTTGAAGATGTTAAGATTTGCACTGGGTGTGACGAGGATGGACAGGATTAGGAATAAGTATATTAGAGGGTCAGCCCAGGTTGGAAGGTTTGGAGACAAAGCCAGAGAGGCAAGATTACGTTGGTTTGGACATGTGCTGAGGAGGGATGCAGAGTATATTGGGAAAAAGATGCTAAGGATGAAGCTGCCAGGTAACAGGAAAAGAGGAAGGCCTATGATAAGGTTTATGGATGTGGTGAGAGAGGACATGCAGGTGGTTGGTGTGACAGAGCAAGATGCAGAGGACAGGAAGAAATAGAAACAGTTGATCTGCTGTGGCGACCCCTAATGGGAGCAGCCAAAAGAAGAAGAAGAAGGGTTTAAGTTATAATTCTCTTGAGTGTTATTTGATTACTTTGATAATTTGTACTGTATTTTTTCATTAAAGTCCATGGGAGAAGTTTCTTATTTATTTATATTTATGTTTATTTATTTATTTATTTACTTATTATTTATAATGTTTCTTTGAATAGTGACAACAGTCAGGATAATGTAGATTTATTTTAATAATCTACTTTACACTAGGTATGTGTTATTATCCCATGTGCAGTGTCTAAGCTAAGGGTATATTTATACATACATATTACAGATGTTGTGCAGATGTGCTTTCAATCCCTTTCTTCTCCATCATTCCATGTGTGACTATGAATAATGGATAACTTATCTCCTTGTTCCTTGTGCCTCTACTTCTATTTAGGGATTGCAGACACATTCCAAGTTAGAAGTGAATGTAACTGCTTGTCCCAGTCTTTTTATTGTACTAAGTATGCGTTGTTCAAAGGTAAGTTTGTTGTTTTGTTGTCTATAGTAATGCCTAATAGTTTGGCAGGTGTTTTGTGTTGTCTTGTGAGTATATGTTGAAGTCTTGTAAGACTGGTTTAGTTGGTAATAGCCACAGCTTGAATTTTTAGGATTAAATAGAAGTTGTGTTTCATTTAACCAGGTTTCTGTGGATGTAAAGGCAGTTTGTATTATACTTAGTAGGTTTTGGAGATTATTGGAGGAGGAGATGATGTTGAAGTCATCTGGGTATTGGATGAGCATACTTTGAAGGAAGGCAGTATGCAGATTATTTATGAAAATATTTAAAAGGAGAGGGCCAAGAATAGAACCTTAAGGAACTCCTGTTTTATTAACTAGATATCCAGATAGGCTACCTTGCCATCTGACATGTTGCTGTCTATTGGCTAAGTAGTTAAAGAACCATTTGAGGGTGGGTTGAGAGCATCCTACTATCGATAGTTGCTGAAGTAACTTGGGATGTGACACTGTCTCAAAGGCCTTTGACAGGTCTACTAGAAATACTGATGTTAATAGTCCAGAATCTAAGGCTTTGTTCACAGTGTCTGTGATGGAGCGAAGAGCAATGGTGGTAGTATGTGCCAGACAAAACCCATGTTGTGTCAGTGCAAGTAGATTGTTTTCAGTGAGATATTTTATTAGTTATTTGTGAATACATTTCTCCAATAGTTTGGATAGAGGGAGGAGGACAAAGATGGGTCGATAGTTTGTTAGCTCATTGCTTTTGTTGCTTTTGCCACCTTTGTAGAATGGAGTTATGATGGATTTTTTCCAGCATTTGGGAAAACTGGATTCTATGATGAATCTATTAATTAGGATAAGGATAGGCTATTGCATCAGCAGCAAGTCTGAGATATTCTGAGGGAAGGTTGCCAGTGGATAGGGAGCAGGGTCTTAGTTTGTTAAGAAGTTTATACACTAGTGATGTATATACTGCATGTAGAGAGAAAGAAGAGACTGTAGGGCTGTTTATTGAGGTTCCTGTGGGAGGGGAGTCTTTTTGTATGGAGATTTGCTTGAGCTACATCTATAGAGTTTGGATTGTCTGTGAGGCTAGAGTGGGTATTAGGTGAAAAGTGATTTATAAGGTTTAGAATACTATCAATGAAGTGGGAGTTAAACATTTGAGCTACTTCATGTGGTTCTTTGATTGGGGCTGGTGATGGGTGATCTAATGTTCCAGGATTAAGGAGTGAGGAGACGGATTTCCAAAATTTGTTAGGGTTATTTGTTTGGCTGGATAGTGTTTGAGAGAAGTAAGTTTTTTTGTCTGTGATTATTAATTTTTTTTTTATATTCCATAGCTGTTTATATTTGAGTTTGTTGTCTTTATTTTTATTTTTGCTCCATTTCCTCCTGGTTCGGTCTCTGGAGAGGAGTAGTAGTTGTTTGGTGGCTTTAGTTAACCAAGTGGCATGGTTTTCCTTATTCCTTTTGATTTGGATGGGGCTAGGGTGTTAAGGGTATCTAAAAAGACTTTATTAAAGTGACTAACTGCTTCTTCCAGGAGTAATGTTTTTAGTGGGGTCCAGTTCATGGATTTTAGAATATTATTTTATATTTTTTGGTTAAAGTTAGGTACATTTCTGGCTGTTTTGTATGTATGAGGTTTCACATCATGAATGGGGGCTCTGTAGGTATATACTGGTGAATGATCACTTAGGATGTTAGGGAGGGTACCAGTGTCTAAATATCTATGGGGGTCTGTGACTAGGATCCAGTCTGAGGTTAAGCAGCATTGGTTATTTTGCGTTCATGTAGGGCTGGAGGTGAGTTGTGTGGAGCCATGCAAATGTATGCTATTTATAGGGGAGTCAGAGATTAGATCTATCCAGTTAATGTCAGTATCACCTAGAATGATAGTTTCATTGGCTAAATTTTGGGTTGCCCTAGAAAGAAAGTCTTCTAATATAGGGATGTTGTGGCCTGGTGGAATATGTATTGCTACAGTGTTTAATTGTTTGGAGTTGTTTGTTAGTACAGTTGCTATGATTAGTTCAGTGTTTTAAAAAGATGGGACAGATTTATCAGTAAAGGTTATTGTAAAATGGTTATGGTAGATTAAGGCTACACCGCCACCGTTTTATGTGTTCTATCAGTTCATAAAATATTGTATCGTGGGGGAATGATTTTGCTATCTAGAATATGAGGTTTTAACAAGGTTTCAGTTACAGCTATTATATTAAGGGAGCACTGTAAAAGCCATGCATGAAATTCAGTAATTTTGTTGCAGATATTATGTGTGTTTAATGTAATGAATAGTAGTTCTTTTGTTGAGGGAGATCAGAGGGAGGTTTGTGGATCAACGGGTCCTGGGTTGGGATGAATATCCACACATTTGGATAATTTTAGGAGAAGATCTAAGAGAAGAGGGAAATTATTTGGATTTCTTGGTATACTTAGGTACCATGTACATTGTTAGATTTTGTTTGATGGTGTAGGTTAGAATTTGAATTTTTGCAAAGTGTGTGTTGGTAAGATTGGTAAGGTTGACTAGGGAGGATGCAATATTCGAAAAACTAACTGAGTTTTTTGTAGTAGTGATTGAGGAGAGGTTTACATGCAAAAAGGAGGGATCATAGGGGAAATGTTTAATTTTGGTACTTGTGCATACTTGGACAGACTGCTGAAGTAGTCATGGGGGGGTTCATTATGGTGTTCATGCATACTTGGACAGGCTTTTGAAGGGGTCATGGGGGAATGTTTAATTTTAGTGCTTGTACATGCTTAGACTGCTAAAGGTGTTGTTGGGGGAAATGTTTCATTTTGGAGTCAGTGACATGCTTATGTAGATACAGACAAACTATTGAAAGGGTTGTTGTGGGAATGTGTCATTTTGCAGTTATTGAAGTGTTTGTGCATACATGGACATACTACTTAAGGGGTGATCGCTTGGGGAAATGTGTTTCATTTTGGTGCTTGTGCATATATACTTGGACAGACTGCTGAAGGGGTATTTGGGGAGAAATGTTTCATTCTGGTTCTTGTGCATACTTGGACGTACTACTGAAGGGGTTGTTGGGGGAAATGTGTCACTTTGCAGTCAATGAAGTGTGCATACATGGACAGACTACTGAATGGGCCATTGGGGAAACATTTCATTTTGGTGCTTGTGCACAGATGGACATACTACTGAAGGACTCACTTGGAAATGTTTCATTTTGGTGCTTGTGCATACATACTTGAACAGACTACTGGAGGTGTCACTTGGGGAAATGTCTCATTTTGATGCCATTTGAGTGTTTGCGCACACATGGACAGACAGACTATTGAAAGCACTGCTTGGGGAAATGTTTCATCTTGGTGTTTATGCATATTTGGGCATACTACTGAAGCGGTCACTTGGGGAAATGTTACATTTGGTCTCATTGAAGTGCATGTGCATACATTGGCAAAGTACTGAAGGGATCCAGGACATTTAGTGAAAGAAAGCAAACAATGCAGATACACCACTTGGGGGTGGATGCTCCCTTGCTTCCCTAATGTGGGGGTGAGCCACCCACACTCTCCAAATTTCTATTACTAGTCTCTTCCTGGTAACTGAAAAAAAGTAACATGTGTCTGTCTCTTATGAAAGCAGTATCAGAGGTGCATACCGCTCAAACTCTTAGCACAAGAAATCTGGACAACACCTAAAATAATGTAGTCAATGCCCTAAAATAGGGACAGGTTTTAAATATTAAGCTGACAAGTCATTCAATAACCTATTAGAAAACTGGTTTGTTGGTTCCACTTTTTAATGAAATAAAAATAAAAAATACAATAATGCGACAACAATTTTCCGTACTAAGCGCTTTCACCTACAATCATATAGGGCATCTTCAGAGTACAAATTCTTCACTAAAAAGCCATCCTTTATATAGTTGGAATTAAATGAATAATTGATTAATTGGTTAATGATGTAATTGCATAATAACATAATTACTAGTAAGACACTGGAGAAACAGTATAAAAGAAACATCTAGAGAACAGTGTAAAAACACTGAAAATTGTTCGGAGTCCCAAAACGTGTGTCCAATACTGTAAACCTTAAATAAAACATAACTTTCATTTTCTAGTAATTATTTGATAAACACTAAATATAAATAAAGATTAATCAAAATTAACAGTGTTTGCCAGTATTTAACAGATGAAAATTATTTGACAGATAAAAAAGTTTAACAGATAAAAGCATAAAACAGCAGACATAAAAGCCGAAATTATAACATGCTGTTGATCTCACAAGATATAGATCTCACAGGTTCTACACATATTGTACACATATTTAAAATATAAAATTCATATACATATACTAAAAATATAAATTATTAAATATATATTATGAATTGTGAATTGTGAAATAAGTAGTGTGTAATACTTCCACGATCCATCTACATCAGTAATATCTTGAATAAATTATACTTGTATTTAATTTATTTATAATGAAATAAATAAATAAATATATATATATATATATATATAAATATATGTGTATAAGTCCATTCTTCAATAACATGTTTTTTCAGTAATAATCAATCGTTAAAAAATTAAAAAATGGTCATAGATCAAAATTTATAATATTAAAAATGTTTAAATCATACTTAAATAAAATATGATTTTAATTTGAGTACACTAGAAATAGAAACAGAATCGTTGATGCCTGGCAGCATACAGGCATTAAGCCTAAGTTGCCAAAGGCATTCTTTGGCTTCCAAAATGACTTTTCATCACCCCCCTTCTGTACATTGTGTGGAGTTCTGTCAATAATAAAGAATAGAAATCTCTTGAAATTTGCACATTTGACGCTGTGATTGTATAAGGCACTGGTATTTTTGTGTTTTTTAATATCTCTGACGTGTTCTGCTATACGTATTCTGAGCTTTCTAATTGTTTTACCAACATAGAAAGCTTGACATGTGGAGCAAGTAGCAACATAAACCACCATAGTTGAATTACAATTACCGTGGCCCGGACATCTGATTGTTTTTCCAAAATTCGTTATAGCAACGTAAGGGCCATCGTTAATGTATTTGCAAAACTGACATGCTCCACATTTACTCATTCTTGACCTTTTGAAATTGTCACTATTGGTACTAGTTTCAAAAATATCTTTCAGATTTCTACCTCTACTATATGTGATCTTAGGATATGTGCCCACCACTTCCGATACTTCTCCATTGTTACTAATAACACTATTCCAAATTTCATGTATAATGCTCGCAATTTCAGGAGATGTTTCATTGTAAGGTAATATAAAGGTGTCCTGTCTAGACTTAGCTTTTTTATCTTCGATTGTGTTACTGACACCAAATATAATAATGGGTCTGTATAATGAATGTCTTTTAACATTAATCTCTTTCTTAACATTAAAAACTAAGTCATTTGGATAACCCCTGTCCAAAAACATCTTAGATAGTTTTTCCATCTCCAAATTAAATGCTTCATCGTTGCTAATAATTCTGGACAGCCTCACCACCTGACCCTTAACTAAGTTTTTCTTTTGGTAATATGGATGACAGCTGTCAAAGTGTAAAAAAGAGTTTGAGAAAGTCTTTTTCCTAAATATATTAGATTTTATGTTATTATTCTGGAATGAAAAAAACTATATCCAAAAATGCACAATCATTGTTGTATATTTGATTGGTAAATTTAAGAAAACTAGATGTCTTACCTAAATATTCTACAAATTCAACAAATTCTTCCTTACTACCCTTCCAAACAATCAGTATATCGTCCAAATACCTTAAATAAACAACAATTTTATTCCAAAACGCAGATGTAAAAACATACTCTGTCTCCCAGTGTGTTAAAACCAGGTTTGCATATATTGGGGCACACCTTGCCCCATGGCCACACCAGTTTTTTGTCTGTAATATTCTTCGTTCATATATAAAAAATTGTTTTCAAGAACTATTTCCATCAGTTCTGTCAAGAATCTACATTTTGGTCCTTCCATCCCACTAAATTTTAATAGGGTGGCCTCAAACATTTCCAAACCTTCTGTGTGTGGAATTACTGTGAATAAATTCACTACATCTATGGTCGCCATAAAAAAATTAGGCCCTATTTTTTCCTTATTTTGTCTTATTAGTTCCAGACAATGCCATGAATCCTTTAACACATGTGGTAGTTTATTCAATGTCTCCTTACAATGAAAATCTATATATGCCCCAATGGCCTCTGTCTTGGATCCTCTAGCTGAAACAATAGGACAAAATGGGGGTTCTGTGGATTCTTATGAATTTTAGGAATTCCGAAAATAGATGGAATAACTGGAAACTCAACTGATAAATAAGAAAACTCATCCTTATTAATAATGCCATCCATTAAATATTCATATAACAACCAATCAATTTTTGTGTATGCTCTATACATTTCACTTTTACTTACTTTTTCGTAGGTGTTACTGTCATCCAACATATTAGTCATCTTATTGTAGTAATCTGTATTTGGCATTATAACTACACCCCCCTCCTTTGTCCGGTTTCATGATTCTATAATTGCCTGACGTAGTTAATTCTCTCAGACAAAATACTTCCGCTGAAGTCAAGTTTTGCATGTTGTATGTTTTTTTAGTTAGTAGTCTCCTAATCTGGCTTTCACATAATGCTTCAAAAATGTGAATCATGAAATTCTGTGGGGGTATAAATATGCTGCTGCGTTTTAAAGTGAAGTTGCCAGAATCAGAAGTGTGATTCATGCTGTTTGAAAAAAAGATTTTTAAATTCAAAATTCTAGTGTATAGTTTTAAATTAATTAGTAGTTTGCCTATATCTAATTTAAATGAAGGCACAAAGGTAAAACCTCTTCTAAATAAAGCTAAAAAATCCTTGTCAAACTTTTTGTCCGTAAAGTTGTATATACTAAAACCCCCCTCAGTAACAATGGAACAATAATTGTCACTGTCAATACAACCGGAAATTGCTGCTGTATCATATTCTAATGCTCGGTGTCCATAAATTGTTGTGTTAGAACAATTAATATCTGGCAACTGAAAGGCATAGTCTGATGTAATAAAAACATTTTTGTCAGTTTGATCTAATAAAAGGCATGGACTTATCTCCGCCAAGAATTGGCTCTCTGTGCTGTTCTGTTGTAATTTCTGTTCTGCTGATAATTGTGACTGCCGTAACGCTCTCGTATCCATTCTGATCTCCTGAGAGGTGGTTCTTCTAAAAAAACCCCCTGACCTTCCTCTTCAAACATGTTTTCTACTCTATTTGTTGTCTCATTAAAAGGGGCTCTATTCCCTTCCCTACCATAACCAGCCTCAGTAGTAGTAGTGTAACATTTCATGTTCCTATATTCTTTGAAATGAGTGTAAACCTTCTTGTTCTTATAATCAGAAGTGTCCCTACTAAGTTTGTGATTCTTGATATCTAACCCTTGGTTAACAAATTTGTCCATATCTTTAAAAATATTTTCTAAGCGAAACTTGTTGTGTTCATATAACAAATCTTGTTTAATACTTTTATCTAACTAACACAGTTGTTCATTTAAGGATGTCAATTTACAGTTGTTGTTATGTATAACTAACTTTAAAAGTTCCAGTCCAGTTTTATCAAATAGTTCAGTTAACTCATCATATAAAACAGTACCTTCTTTAAAACCATAAGGTAATTTGAAAACACGTAATCCTTTAGGTACTTGTCGAAGTTCCAAGGATCTTTCAAGAAATGCGTTGCCCATTTGGATTGACTTGTAGGTCCGTAACATGCGTTCAAACTCCTTAAATTGCATGTTAAGAGTTCCCATGTCCCTGCCCTTCAGCTGCTGTCGGTCACGTAGTATAGGAGCTGCTAAAAATTGTTTTAGTTCTGTATAATGAGTTTCGTTTCCTGCTACTGCGTCTAACATGCCTCCATTCTGTCCGCCCCTAGTGTTCTGCATGGAGTTCGAGCGTACATCCACTCGAATGTCACTTCCTGTATTGACTCCTCCTCTGGTAGGACTCCTAGAACGATTACTAGCTGACGGTCTGTGAAAACTGGTGTTAGGAGTAGAATGCAGAGTGTATAACTGCTCCTGTGAATCGGAAACGATAATCTCTTTAGTGACTGGGCTCTTCTGCATTCTGTCATGTAGAGCCTTGATAAGTTTTTGTGTGGATTCAAGGTGTTCCAAAATAACACGATCCATTACACACCCAATAACAGTAGTACTGTCCAAAAATGTCACGTATACTATAACTTCCAACTGGATGGCTACAAATACATGTCACGGAACGAAAAATAAAACTAAAAAAGTACTGCCAACAACCAGAATGAAAATGGAATATTGAGAGACCGAAAACACAAAATCAGATATATATTGGAACAACTAGTAAGCTGACAAGTCATTCAATAACCCGTTAGAAAACTGGTTTGTTGGTTCCACTTTTTAATGAAATAAAAATAAAAAATACAATAATGCGACAACAATTCTCTGTACTAAGCGCTTTCACCCACAATCATATAGGGCATCTTCAGAGTACAAATTCTTCACTAAAAAGCCATTCTTTATATAGTTGGAATTAAATGAATAATTGATTAATTGGTTAATGATGTAATTGTATAATAACATAATTACTAGTAAGACACTGGAGAAACAGTATAAAAGAAACATCTAGAGAACAGTGTAAAAACACTGAAAATTTTTCGGAGTCCCAAAACGTGTGTCCAATACTGTAAACCTTAAATAAAACATAACTTTCATTTTCTAGTAATTATTTGATAAACACTAAATATAAATAAAGATTAATCAAAATTAACAGTGTTTGCCAGTATTTAACAGATGAAAATTATTTGACAGATAAAAAAGTTTAACAGATAAAAGCATAAAACAGCAGACATAAAAGCCGAAATTATAACATGCTGTTGATCTCACAAGATATAGATCTCACAGGTTCTACACATATTGCACACATATTTAAAATACAAAATTCATATACATATACTAAAAATATAAATTATTAAATATATATTATGAATTTTGAATTGTGAAATAAGTAGTGTGTAATACTTCCACGATCCATCTACATCAGTAATATCTTGAATAAATTATACTTGTATTTAATTTATTTATAATGAAATAAATAAATAAATAAATATATATATAAATATATGTGTATAAGTCCATTCTTCAATAACATGTTTTTCCAGTAATAATCAATCGTTAAAAAATTAAATGGAAGACAGTAACACCTATGAAAAAGTAAGTAAAATTGAAATGTATAGAGCATACACAAAAATTGATTGGTTGTTATACGAATATTTAATGGATGTCATTATTAATAAGGATGAGTTTTCTTATTTATCAGTTGAGTTTCCAGTTATTCCATCCATTTTCGGAATTCCTAAAATTCATAAGAATCCACAGAACACCCCCATTTTGTCCTATTGTTTCAGCTAGAGGATGCAAGACAGAGGCCATTGGGGCATATATAGATTTTCATTGTAAGGAGACATTGAATAAACTACCACATGTGTTAAAGGATTCATGGCATTGTCTGGAACTAATAAGACAAAATAAGGAAAAAATAGGGCCAAATTTTTTTATGGCGACCATAGATGTAGTGCATTTATTCACAGTAATTCCACACACAGAAGGTTTGGAAATGTTTGAGGCCACCCTATTAAAATTTAGTGGGATGGAAGGGCCAAAATGTAGATTCTTGACAGAACTGATGGAAATAGTTCTTGAAAACAATTTTTTATATATGAACGAAGAATATTACAGACAAAAAACTGGTGTGGCCATGGGGGCAAGGTGTGCCCCAATATATGCAAACCTGGTTTTAACACACTGGGAGACAAGAGTATGTTTTTACATCTGCGTTTTGGAATAAAACTGTTGTTTATTTAAGGTATTTGGACGATATACTGATTGTTTGGAAGGGTAGTAAGGAAGAATTTGTTGAATTTGTAGAATATTTAGGTAAGACATCTAGTTTTCTTAAATTTACCAATCAAATATACAGCAATGATTGTGCAGTTTTGGATATAGTTTTTTCATTCCAGAATAATAACATAGAATCTAATATATTTAGGAAAAAGACTTTCTCAAACTCTTTTTTACACTTTGACAGCTGTCATCCATATTACCAAAAGAAAAACTTAGTTAAGGGTCAGATGGTGAGGCTGTCCAGAATTATTAGCAATGATGAAGCATTTAATTTGGAGATGGAAAAACTATCTAAGATGTTTTTGGACAGGGGTTATCCAAATGACTTAGTTTTTAATGTTAAGAAAGAGATTAATGTTAAAAGACATTCATTATACAGACCCATTATTATATTTGGTGTCAGTAACACAATCGAAGATAAAAAAGCTAAGTCTAGACAGGACACCTTTATATTACCTTACAATGAAATATCTCCTGAAATTGCGAGCATTATACATGAAATTTGGAATAGTGTTATTAGTAACAATGGAGAAGTATCGGAAGTGGTGGGCACATATCCTAAGATCACATATAGTAGAGGTAGAAATCTGAAAGATATTTTTGAAACTAGTACCAATAGTGACAATTTCAAAAGGTCAAGAATGAGTAAATGTGGAGCATGTCAGTTTTGCTAATACATTAACGATGGCCCTTACGTTGCTATAACGAATTTTGGAAAAACAATCAGATGTCCGGGCCACGGTAATTGTAATTCAACTATGGTGGTTTATGTTGCTACTTGCTCCACATGTCAAGCTTTCTATGTTGGTAAAACAATTAGAAAGCTCAGAGTACGTATAGCAGAACACGTCAGAGATATTAAAAAACACAAAAATACCAGTGCCTTATACAATCACAGCATCAAATGTGCAAATTTCAAGAGATTTCTATTCTTTATTATTGACAGAACTCCACACAATGTACAGAAGGGGGGTGATGAAAAAGTCATTTTGGAAGCCAAAGAATGCCTTTGGCAACTTAGGCTTAATGCCTGTATGCTGCCAGGCATCAACAATTCTGTTTCTATTTCTAGTGTACTCAAATTAAAATCATATTTTATTTAAGTATGATTTAAACATTTTTAATATTATAAATTTTGATCTATGACCATTTTTTAATTTTTTAACGATTGATTATTACTGGAAAAACATGTTACTGAAGAATGGACTTATACACATATATTTATATATATATTTATTTATTTATTTATTTCATTATAAATAAATTAAATACAAGTATAATTTATTCAAGATATTACTGATGTAGATGGATCGTGGAAGTATTACACACTACTTATTTCACAATTCACAATTCATAATATATATTTAATAATTTATATTTTTAGTATATGTATATGAATTTTATATTTTAAATATGTGTACAATATGTGTAGAACCTGTGAGATCTATATCTTGTGAGATCAACAGCATGTTATAATTTCGGCTTTTATGTCTGCTGTTTTATGCTTTTATCTGTTAAACTTTTTTATCTGTCAAATAATTTTCATCTGTTAAATACTGGCAAACACTGTTAATTTTGATTAATCTTTATTTATATTTAGTGTTTATCAAATAATTACTAGAAAATGAAAGTTATGTTTTATTTAAGGTTTACAGTATTGGACACACGTTTTGGGACTCCGAAAAATTTTCAGTGTTTTTACACTGTTCTCTAGATGTTTCTTTTATACTGTTTCTCCAGTGTCTTACTAGTAATTATGTTATTATACAATTACATCATTAACCAATTAATCAATTATTCATTTAATTCCAACTATATAAAGAATGGCTTTTTAGTGAAGAATTTGTACTCTGAAGATGCCCTATATGATTGTGGGTGAAAGCGCTTAGTACGGAGAATTGTTGTCGCATTATTGTATTTTTTATTTTTATTTCATTAAAAAGTGGAACCAACAAACCAGTTTTCTAACGGGTTATTGAATGACTTGTCAGCTTACTAGTTGTTCCAATATATATCTGATTTTAGGTTTTAAATATTGGAATTATAAAGTTTAAACTTAGTTGCTAGAATAACAGGATTTGAATTGTGTACATTTTTTGAAAGAAATGAAATCTGAAACACAAATGTGTGTCATTATTTAACAAGTTCAGTCCTCACTGATATGCCAGAAAATCTTGACATTCTGTAAAAATCTGGACAGCTGACTGGTATAATCAAGGGACAGGGCTAAATATTTAGGATATGTTGCTTTAATACCCTTAAAGTCTGTTGCCTAGGTGAACTAAGGTGAAAAATCAATCAAAAAAATGGCTTTGTCTAATCAAAACTGAGGCCTTGCTGTACTCTGTATTCTTAATAGGTTACTTGAGGTCTCCATTATAGTACCTTGAAATAATCAAGATTACTGCAAATTTACAGAATATTAACTGCGGTGGTGGTGCTGCGGTAGCGTTGTCGCCTCACAGTAAGACGTTGTGCCATTCGATTCTCAGGTAAAGCGTCTTCTGTGTGGAGACGTGCGTGAATGGGCGTACCTTCGTTGAAGGTTGTGCATCAGAGCTGGCAACTCGGTACGTAAAAATCTACTGCCAATCATTAGCGGACCGGAGTTCCGCTGTGGCGACCCCTAACCGGGAAAAGCCGAAAGACACAACAACAACTGCAAATTTGCAGAATAACAAATTGTGCCACCCAAAGTATGATACTATACATCTGAGATAGCTACTGGTGTAGGGCGTTGGAAACCTGTAATCTTTTAGTGTTTAAAGAGCTGAAGATATCATACGACAGTATAGGTATATGTACAGCAGTACACAGATAGTTATTGGATTTGATATTTAGGATTATTACCTGTTTTTTATAAAATCTGTGTTTGTAATTAAAATGAAACTAACTTTATCTCAAACACTTCCTTTACTTCTTTTATTGATGACTAGCATACAAATTGTATATATACCTATTATGGTTTGTTTTGTGCAATAACAAAATAATTGTGTGTGTGTGCATAAATCCATAGGTTAATACTAGGCTATTTGCCTTTGTGGGCCATATTAAGCCTAGCCATATTTCCCATCCCAAAGTTTAGAATTAAACCCTGTAACTTGAGAAAAATCCAGCATGACTCATATTGTCAGAAGCAATTTAATCCAAGGGACAATTTTTTTCATTTTTACAATTTTTTTTCTTCTGTTGTCTGCTTGCGTACACTTTGAATTTATCTTTATTTGCTGTGTTTAGGGGTCATTTTATAACTAAAATATGGCACTCGGAGGTACAGTCTCTATTGTCTAGTAGACCACACCCCTATTGCAAAACAGTCAACACACTCAGTGTAAGTGTCTGTTATCTTAATCTTATGCTACTGGGGAATGCTGTTCACAGACAGTAAACCACACATTGCTGTGTAGATGATCCAGTGTTCCCTGAACTAGCAGTAACTATTAAAACATTGTGTTACAAGGAGCTGTCAATATGATGTAAACTTCAGGTATAAATGGTGTTGCAACGCACAACTAAACTTTTAAGTGCAGTATACATACATATATAAAAGCTATTATAGGGTCAGGGTGTATATTTTAGCTACTTCTCCCTTGAGTCATGACTTTTCTGTTTGTGTAACAGCCAAAGTTAGTTCATGCTTTTTGTGTTGCTGTTCATATTTGCTAAGTTATTAACACTATAAATTGTTATGCTGCTGTTGGCATTTGGACTGCACCTGCAGAGAGATGTGGTTTGTGATGAATTCTGCATCATTTTTAATATCTGTGTGGTTTGTTAATTGCTAAAGCTGTGTTCTATTGGATTATGCATCACATGACAGTTAAAAGACTAACTCTAAAAATGTGTCAAACTTTCACTAAAACTTCCTGCTTGGACTTCGTTTGAGTCTCTTGGTGTCTTATGTTTTTGTAAAACGTTGTCAAGGCAATTTTTCCACCTCTATTAAAAAAGAATCATTATTTACAGCAGTAACTGCAGTTATCAAATACTTTACTGGACCAACAAATTTCTTGGTCTCACACTATGGAAAAGACACACTCACCAATTTCCTCTGTTCCACAAAAGTTACATAATTATCTTCTAACCTTTTATAAAGCATATATTGTTTTTACTAGCAATTTATTCAATAATAAACATGAGGGAAAATCTTGACACTCCTAAACACACTGGAGCTTTTACTGTCATAATTGCTTTTTAGCTATCAGAATTCTTGATTCATCTCTTTCCAATGAGCGATTAAATAAATAAAGTTTAACTCTTTTCACTAATCCCATATTTACCAAGTTAGCCAATATCTGTTTATGACAAATATTGTCATAAGCGTTTCATTGTCACATTCTGCTACTTTTCCTTCTGCAGTATTATTAATAATATTCTCTATTACTTCTTAACAATAATAATAATAAACATTTATTTCACCATCTTCCTCTTTAAATCATATATCCCTTCTGACATCATATTTCCTAATACATTTAAATGTTTTTTCAGTACTTTCATAATTGATTTATAATCCTCCGTCTTCCAGCTGAACGTAATTATGCCTTCACACACGTGTATCAAATTTGTCAAGTGCCCTGCTCAAATGTTCCCTAATCAGGTCTATTCTGAAAATTGGCCATTGGCCTAGTAGGACTCACCCAGTCAACAAAATATAAATAAAATAAAATAAAATAAAATGAAATAGAATAAGCATTTAATATTATGTTAGAAAAATAAGTAATTTTTAGAAGTTGGGTGCAACTAAGTGATTATACAGGCTGGAAGGCAAAGAGTTCCAAAGTATGGGATTATAAATGAAAATGTCTTACTAGCTGTCAGATTGTGGACAGGGATTATAAGGCAGATTGGTAACTGTTGTAAGGACGTGGACATTCCGCTGGGGAAAATCCAATGGCCACCCTTAGGAAAAAAATAAAATAAAATATAGCTTGTACATTAAAATGCTGAATAAAACGTGCTTAGAAATGCAACTAATGATTATTCTCATGGGAGACGTATGCTTTAACAGCAATTTTAATTTATTTGTAAATATGTATATTCAACTTCCTTTGCCGATCTACTTGTGAATAGCAGTACAGAAGATAGAATGCATTATTTTATGTAATTATGTCTCTTTGCTTTACATCTAATCTGTATTTCTAGATATTGCCACTTATCATGCTCTGTGCTGATAATTTTATTTCCTTCCTCTCTGGTTTAATTTCTCCAAGTCTTTTAGGTTTCTAATACCATGATAGGAATGGACCCCATCATAAGTCAAAGTATGATAAAAGTTCATGAAATTAGTATTGTTTCAATCTTTGATGCTGGCCATAAGTGCTCTTCGCAGCACCCGCAATGTGCCTAGAATCGACTCCTTCTATGGTTCATACAGAGTTACATGCATCAGTAGCACATCTAAATATGACTATAAATTCTTTTTTTATGAGACCCCATTGCTCCTACTGCTACTGGAACTGTCTGGGTATCATTCTTCCATATCACCCTCATTTCTGTTCTCAAATCCTGGTATTTTATGACTTTGTGTCTCTCCGTACATAATACATTATAATCACCGTGTGCAGCAATTTCAATGATCAATGCTACTTTGGTCTTCTTTTTATTATCTACTATATCTGGTTTTCTCGTGTGTACTTTTTGTACTGTTGGTAATGGGTGATCCCATGTGGTATAAACTTCATCATTTTCTATAATGCTATGTGGCTCATGTTTCTAATGCTTCTCAGCTACTGCAGTATTATAATGTTTGCATAATCCACAATGCAACAGTCTTGCCACATTATTATCTCTTTCAGTATACAGGCCCTCTGCCATTATAGAATATCCCACCCAGCAAAAAGAAGTGCAATTGTTTCCAATTCTGTTGTACAAAACATGCAGTTGTCTGTTTCTCTGACATGTTCAATGCACTTTGCAAACCATCATGTATGCAGTCCACTATCGTGGGCTTCCAATACTAACCTTTTGTCTTTTGGTTTAAACTGATCTCTCCATAACCATTCTTGCATCAGATCCTGATTTTCATGAGGTTGTTCCAGGAATTTTCTTTAATTGAAACTATATTTGCAATTGTAATTTCTCCTGTATTTTGATTACAGTTCTGCTTCAAATCAGATTCTTACCTAAGACAAATAATTACATATAATTTGCATATTGTATGTGCACAATGTTAGAAGTAACTTGTTTGCTTTTTTTGTCTGGTATTTTTATTTTATTTTTTATTAACCTGACAAGTCAACTGAACAAAGTGCCCCTTTTTAGAGTCAACCTCTGGTTAAGGGATTTTCTCTAAACCACACAGAGGGTAAATGGAGGTGGAAGAACCAAACCCTGTACTCTTGACTACAGGGAGCAGCACATTAACTGCTCAGAGCCTCAATCCTCTATAGTAACATAGTAACAGCCAGAAAGCACTAGTCATAACACCCGCAAAAAAAAAAAAAATAATGCAAAATTATAAGGGGGTGATACCATCAACAAAGACAATATTCATTGCTGTACCTATAGGTTTGGTGAAACAGTTGTTAAAGCTGTTGTATCTATAGCTACTAAGTGCTAGTATTTGTAGTAGGCAGTTATTATTGTAAAAACTGGTGATGTGTTAAGCTGGGGTCATAGATTGAAAACAGTGACTGGACCAGCCCTCCTGCTCATTTAACAAATGATAGACAGATAAACAGACATACAGACAAACAACCATATAAATTAATAACTAAAATTATATACAGACTTCACTGGAAAAGATTTTACATAATAAATAATTCTGATTAATTCCCCAAAATAACTTTTTTTCTTACAGTTCAAAAACAGACTGGAAATTAGGTCAAAACGAGCCACAGAATATTTGAAATGAAATGGAA
Organism: Protopterus annectens; assembly: GCF_019279795.1. NCBI lineage: Eukaryota > Metazoa > Chordata > Ceratodontiformes > Protopteridae > Protopterus > Protopterus annectens. The sequence goes on along the minus strand of NC_056733.1, from coordinate 848,775,169 downwards.
AATGCAATCAAACAACCAAGAGTTTAATGCAATTAAATAACCATGAGTGTTTGAAGTAGTCAGAAAAACTAAGAATGGCCGAGATCAACATTGCTTTTATTTGACACATAAAAACTGTTTCCAGAGTATCAGCAGAATAAGGTCAATACTTTTACTTGAGTTGGGACTTCCAAGATGGCTGCACACTGAGCAAAAGCTTAATTTCAATTCTCCCAGTGTGAAAACAGAAGCTCAGAACATAGAGACTGTAAATTTGTCTTTTGGGGTAAATTTCAGTTACTGGCTAATAAGTGTACTGCCTGGAAGCCAGCAAAAAAGAGATTCAGAGAACCTGAAAGAAAATCAATCACAAAAACTGAGGAAAAAAACACTGATTAGGAAGAATTCAGCAGCTGTTCAATAAAAAGCAGTGTAAGCTCTAGCTATGGTGCAAGAGTCAAATGTGCTCAGATCTAGTTAAAAAATGAAACACTGAAGGAGTATATCAACTCCAATAACAAAAGGCTGGAAAAATGGAAGAAGATTTATACATGCATTCAGATGAGCTGCCAAAGCTGCCAAAATTAGAGATCAAAATGAAGAAAAGGCTGGCTGAGTATGAGACTGCTCAAAAAGTGATGTTTCAGAAATGGTAGAATTAGAGGACAGAGTACCTATTTAAAACCTGATATTTTCTGATCTACCAGAGAAGCTGGAAGGAACAGTTGTATTAATTTTATGAAAGCAGAAATAAACAACTGGACTGGTATTCCACAACAGGTGTTATTAAATGAAAGGTCACATTGTGTATATGGTCCAACCCTGGCCATAAGAAAGCAGCAAGACCTTTAACAGTAAGAGCTGAAACAAAGTATTAAAAGTTGGAGACAGTAGATTGTTTATGGAAAATTATTACTCATTGTACACCAGGTGGAAGTGTAGTAAATTTATTCCCAGCAATCAGGGAATGTCAAGAAGCAGGTGTAAGATTCAAGCTGCTGTATCTTGCTATCTTTAGAATATATTTTTCTGGAGAGTCAAAGTCATTTTTTGATGCAGATCATGCTAAGGAGGAAATACATAAGTTTACCCAACAAAAAAGTGACCTATTAAACAGAAGGGGATTCTGATTCTTATTCTTCTGATAATAAAGATTACACAGCGACTATGCCAGTGAAACCTTTTCCAATGTTCCAATGGAAAATGCTTCAGAGACAGAAAAAAACAAAGGAGTTTACTAAAAGAACCAGGATTACATTGGAAATGAACCAGTAACTGGATTTTGGAGATGGAGATTAACTGGATGAAAACCAGTAATGAATAAATGTGGGATTACAAAGCATCAATTAAATTTGTGAAATATGATGCAACAAGAAAACCTGGTAATAATGGATTTTTTTGGCTTTGATAAACTTGTAGGGGATTCCAAAGCATATGCCCTACTTCATGCCATTAATGTTTGGAAGAATGCTGACAATAGGGGAAGAGGGAGGAAAGAGGTATCTGAAAGTAGAAGAAATGTTGTTGTCAACAGTATTTTTATAATATATTACATATACTGCATACTATAAAGTAAAGATTTTTCAGTTAGTTTTGTGTGCGATAGGGAATATTAAAGTAAACAAGCACCCTATTTCCTTCTTTCTTTCTTTCTTTCTTTTCCTTCATTTCTAAGAAATGTAGGCACTGCAATGTAAAAGCAGAAGAAAACCTGGACAAAACAACATGATACAAGTAAAACTGATATACTTTTTTCTTACTTTTGGATAAGGGAATGACCAGATGAAGGCCCTAGGGTTAATTTAAGAACAAGTTTTAAGGAGAAGCAAGTCAATAAAAGAACACTGAATATAAGGACAAGTTTTCCTCTAGCAAATAAATTTTAAAAGTGCAACATGAGATCTGTTGGTCATGATTTTATGGAGACAAGCTGACAATGGCTATGGTATAATGTTTCCTCAAAGCATTCAAACTTTTTAATATATCAGGGAGAAGAATAATGATAAGATAAAAATAGATACCATTTAGTGAAAGTAGAAGCACAGGCTGTACCTTCATTATAGGTTAATTCAAGCCAGTGAGTGTGGTTGTCAGTCTGGGACAATTGTTCATATTTATGAGGGTTAAACTTCATTATATAAAGATGTACATAGTTTTGTGTGTTTATATTAAGTTAATAGGTTCTTGGGGTGTTCTGAGCGTGTGTGTTTTTTTTTTTTGCTGAAAGTTTTCATTAAAACAAAAAGTCTTGCAAGATGTAACAAATGTAACAAACATTAGTGTGTGCATGTAATGCAAAAGCTGAAACTAGATACTTTAAAAAAGCTGTTATACATAACAGGTGGGAATAATAACTTCTTATGATAATGACAACACTTTCTACATTATCTTTAAATGTGAATGGTCTCACAGATATATGCAACAAAGAAACAGTAGTGAAGTATATTAAAAATGTAGAGTGCAAATAGCTGTACTATGGAAGACACATTTTCAAAAGAACTGAGCATATGGGTTTGATAAAGAAATGATTTCAGGATGTTTATTGAGTGAAATGTCTAGGACAAAGAAAAAGGGGAGTACTTATATTAATTGTGAGAACAGCACCAATAGAGAAGAGGAAACAAGATAATAATGGTAGATTTGTAGTACTATGGGGCTACTGGCAAGGGAAGAGGATTACACTGGCATATACATATATTACACCTAAAACTGCTACTGTGGAGCTTAAGAAAATTCTAGGAGAAATAATCAGCTTTCATCTGAAACTATTACAGAAAGGTAAGGACAGGAATTTGATTTTCAACAGTGAGGATGTATCTGGGGGGCCTAGAAAGGAAAATATAACAAAAAAAGGAAATATTTGGTATGGAAGTTGTGAATTCAGTAGTAGGAATTCAGAGAAAATGTACATATTATTCCACAAAGTACAAAAACTGGGCTAGGCTAGACAGAAGCTATATTTCACAGGAACGTGTGCATTTAATTGAAAGTTTTGATAAGCATCCAATAACTATTTCTAATCATACCCCAATACCCACTAAAATAAAAATGCAGGGTAATGGAACAAAATTAAGACTATAGCATGTCCTAGCACGTCCCCATAATCTGTTAAATAGAGAAGAAGTTAAGGAATGGGTAGTGGAAATTATATCAGAGTTATTAGGGAAGACAAAAAATTCTTCTGAAAATATAGCTAGGAAGTGGAAAAAATGAAAGTGGCTTTTAAAAATAGGGTGAAAACAAAAGAAAAAGAGATATGGTTAAGAAGTAACAAGAATTATTTAGAAAGCCTGACAAAGGTTAAAGTATTGCAGAATGGGGGGAATCTCATAGAACAAGAATCGGTGTAATTTCAGAGTGCTAAAGAGAGAGAAAATAAAGAACTATCTTGATAATATGGATGAGTTTAGAAAGCTTGCTATTAAGCAACTTTTTTTTAATAATAATTTCAGAGCACAAAAGCTTTTAGCACAACAATTCAGGCAACAGAAAGTAGAAAGTGTGGTTGCCAAGCTTAGAGACCATATAACAAGGAAAATAACCATAGATCCTGTAGAGATATTAGAAATATTTTGGAAATTTTATGAAAATCTGTATAGAACAGAGAAATATGGAAATTGAGAAAAAGTACAAATAGAAATATTTATGGAAGAATTAAATATGCCAAGGTTAGAGGTAGGCTTGATTACTAATAGGATAGGAGGGATGAGATATAAAGGGTGATATATAACTTAATCTACAGGAAAGTCTCCAGGAATAGATGGTATTCCAATGGATGTTTGGAAGCTAGGAGGCAAGAAAGTGATAAAGATTGGGAAGCTTTTGTTTAACAGTATTTTAAAAGGAGGAGAAGCACCAACATTCTGGAAGCAAGTGGTTGTGGCTGTAATACCTAAAGATGCTAAACACACATCAAATCCAGCTTCATATAGGTCCACTTTAATTATAAACCATGATTATAAATTGTCTATGTCTATAACAGCTAAAAGAATGGCAAAGGTGATGCCAAATATGCCAAACGTGGATCAATGTGGTTTTGTGGAGAGGAGGCAAACATTTGACAACATTAATAGAACACTGTTGATGCAGAGGGAAGCAGAATGCAAGAAAATACTACTGTTGTTGGTGGGTCTTAATGCAGAATTGCTGGTGGGTCTTAATGCAGAAAAAACATTCAAGAGAGTACGCTGGGATTTTATGAGTAGGGCAATGGAAGCATTTGCATTCCATGTTAAAATTATAAGGTTAATTAGGCAGATATATGGGGGGTTGGAAATGAAAATTAAAGTGTGGGGATTCTTCTCTGATAAGTTCTGTTTGAGCAGAGGAACAAGGCAGGGATGTCCTCTTTCTCCTTTGTTATTTGAGTTATATTTAGAACCACTGGCAAAGAAAATAAGGGACTCAGATAGTCAGGGATATAATTGGTATGGTAATCAAGAAAAGTTGGCTTTATTTGCAGATGATATTATTTTATACTTGATAATACCAGCAAAAGCATATTTTAGTGTTGTGAAACATTCTGAGACAGTTTCAAGTCACTGCAGGATACAAAATAAATGAAGATGATATTATTTTATACCTGATAATACCATAAAAATGATATTTTAGTGTTGTGAAACATTCTGAGACAGTTTCAAGTCTTTTCAGGATATATAATAAATGAAGATAAAATAAAAGCAACTGCTGTAAACTATGTGCCTACACACCAATTGGTTCAGCAATACCCATATTTATGGGGACATGATACAATGAAGTACATAGCAGTGTGGATTGAAAAGGATTCTGTCATGGCAGCAAAGGATATATGGCAAAAGACTACACAAAAATAACACAAAAACCGAGATGCTAGAAACTCTGTTTTATGGATATACAAGCAGTTAAAACATTTTTAGTCTCTTTAGTTTTGTACACAGGTCAACATATTTTTATCAACCATAAGAGAAGTTGTAGATAACAACTAATAAAGACTTGAAGGATTTTATCCTGGAGGGGAAGAGGGCAAGAGTCAAGTGGGATAAGTTGATCCTTCCAATAGAACAGGTTGATTTGGGATTACCTGATTTAAAGGGGTACTTCAGAGCTACACAGTTAAGGCAACTTAATATATAACACAATCAGAAAGCTATAATTTAAAATGGAAAGGGATGATGAAATGGTGGGAAACTCAAGAAACAAAGAGAAACTAGAATTTTGGATGCAGATCTTTAAGGAGAATAACAATAACCATAAAGAATATTATATTCATAAAATTACAGAGAGCATTCTAAGAACTCAGCCAACATGGGAAGGAAGAAAGGAAATTCTTCCAATAGATATGACTGCAATTGGGTCTATATTATAACATCAAAATCTACAAATATCGAATGTTATAATATCGAACCCTAAACACCGAAATCCGAAAACATCGAACAGTCAGAATAGTGAATTTTTTCCGAGAAACATACACACAGCACAAACACACACAAAAAACAGCAATCCACACACATACACTTAAAATCCTACACCTAAACCTAAACTAAATTTTACATACACTACTAGCTATCCACTTACCTTAACCCAACCCTAACCCTAAGGTCCATCACTATCGCACACTCACCTCACCCGCACCCTAACCCTAACTCACCTAACCCGCCCCCTAACCCTAACCTACACACAGCCGCACACTTACCTGACCCGCGCCCTAACACTAGCCCTAACATCCATACAACTGCACACTTACCTGACCCGCTCCCTAACCCTAACTCACCTAACCTGCCCCCTAACCTTAACCTACACACAATCGCACACTTACCTGAACCCGACCCATAATGTTCCAACATATCGAACGCTGAAAACAGCGAAGCCACAGCAATGGCCCACCACATTCTCCTTGGGAAAGAATTTGGTGTCCTGCACCTTCGCTGTTTTCAGCGTTCGACATTACGGGGTCGATATTATAACATTTGATCTTTGTAGATTTCGATGTTATAATATAGACCCACTGCAATTACAGTTACATATAGGCAAGAAGGGCTGGAATTTACTGGAGAAAAATGGCTAAAGAAGCAAGGTATTGGGAGCAAATAATTAGAGAGGGAAAGGTAATAGAATTGAAAGAGGCCAAGAATTAATTTGGACTGCAGACTATAGATTGCCTTTTCTGTCAAGGATTGATATCAGAGAATAGGCAAAGACCAGCACTGGTATTGTTTTTAGTAGAATACAGCACAGAAGATGCTATTAAAAAGGGATAATTAGTACACCATATAAAACATTGCATGATAACTATAGGAATCACTCAGCGGAGGCTAGAAAGGGTTGGGAAGAGAGATTGGATAAGCAATTCACAAAGAAACAACGGAAGGATATATGTTTGGCTCCCAAATATGCAACAAAGTCTAGAAGGTTTAGGATATTTGCTTGGAAGATTTTTGCATAGTTATTTCTATACCTCAAGCAGACTCCAAAGAATTTTTCCTCAGATAGATTGCAAATGTTGAAGGTATGACAGGGAAGAAAGAGGTAATTTGGAACATACTTTTTGGGATTGCAATGAATTGGCAGACTTTAAAAATTCCCTGCAGACTACTCTGTCAGAAATACTGGTTGAGCAAATTGGTGTAACTAAGGAAATTTTTTGAACTGGGATACAGAATCACAATTGCCTAGACATAGTAAGGTATTGCTAAATTTAATTCTAGTGGCTGCCAAAAAAACAATTGCTAAAAAATGGAAATCAAAGTCTAAACCAACTGTAAGTAGTGAATACAGTAACAGAGATAAAATAACTGGAAGTGGGATCTATAGAAAAGGGTAGGAGCAAATTACGTAGAAGAAAAAGGGAACTGTACGAACATTACATGCAAACTCCTAATGTTTTGGAAGAGGAATGAGGTTTAAAGGAAGACAGGAATTGAATGAGGTATGTAATATTTGATTGACAATGACTTTACAGATTATAAATGAAGTATAATGTTTGCAACTGAAAAAATGTCAATATGGTTTGCTTTCATTTACATAAATGTATGATTGCCTGTGTCATCAGTGATAATTCAGGAAAATTGTTTCTTGTTTAAAAAATTATATAAATATAGCTCTCTCTCTCTATATATATATATGTATATGTATACATATATATATATATATATATATATATATATATATATATATATATATATATATATAGACAGATAGATAGATATATGCACACACCACACACATACACATGCAAATACACACATACTGCACACATGCACACATATATTTTACTTGATTCGGAGCCCCAGCAGCTCTCTGACAGTTAACCATACCTCTTTCTCTACTCTTGTCCCCAAGTCAGGTTTAGTGTCTGCACTCGGGCTGCTCCCAAGGAAGGGAAACTTAGGATCAGAGGTTTCAAATTCCATGGCCAAAAATGTTGGATTTGTACTAATGTGGTATCATCCCTGACAACTGCTGCAATTTTTGTATGCTACGCTACCTTTGGCTAACAAGCATGGTGCAATGTCTACTACTGTAAACGCTGGACAGATACGCACTTCTGCAAACTCATTTGGATGTAGTTCAAGCGCTCCTTGGTTGGCTCATGTGCCTGAGAGTGAGTACATGGTGAGTGCACTTCCAGACCTCTCTCAGACTGGGAAACTTGGACAACTTCCTGGTCGATACATTCTTAGCCTGCAAAGACCATTCTGACCAATGTTTCCATGGTCAGATCTTGTAGTGCATAAGCTATTAACAAATCTTTGTAATGTGGGCTGAAGATCAAGATCAGCATTAACATATTACATCTGAGTGATGCCTCCAGGTGCATGTGCAGTTAACTCCTACTGATGCCTCTAGGTGTCAATTATTACTTGTTCGTATTTGCATCAATAATTCCAAAACTATACTATGTACAAGTTTTTAAAAGAATTCATCTGAAAGCTTACACAATGTCAAATTCAACTGCATTAATACTTGACCTATGTCTAGTGCAGGTAAATAGATATTAACTGTTGTTTTTATTATAGTAAATTATATAGCTATACTGTTCATGTTTTTCTAAATATCTCAGCATCTAATATGCACAGACATAACTCCTTAGCCTCACATGAAAGCTGTCAGCTAGAAGAATAAAATGCTGCTGATAGCATGTGTGTAACTTGGGTGGTTGCTGAGATATTGTAAGTTGCTTACAAAGTATTACAAATGTGATAGTTACTGTGCTTACTGCGACTTATAAAATTCAGTTTAAGACGTAGAACCTAAAAAATACTACCACTATAAAAATAGTTTGTGCTGAAGAGTTTGCCATTTATACTTATTTCATAACCCCTAAGGTTCCAGAGATACGGACATTTGTTTGAAATGTGAGGACATAATTTGATTCTGTCAAAAGGAAGTTACAGTGCTAACATCCTGCGCTCCATTGGAGTGAATGCAGACAGAATTTTGAATTCTTAAAAATCTGTCTGTGCAATAACTGAGATATGTGAGCAGAAGCCTACATCTCAGTCTTCCAGAACAAAAATATTTTGTAATGTGACATTTCATAACATATCAGATATACCTGAAACTGGCTCACCTCCAGAAATCACGCAAGACCTAGTCCTAAAAGTGCTATCCAAAGCTAAAAATATTGCATCCATGGGTCCTGACAATATATCTGGATGCATCTTAAATAGTATGAAGCATGAATTAGTCACACACCTAACAACAGTAATCTAGCTCAACCTCCATGCAGGTTTTGTACTAAGTGAATGGAGAACAGCTGCAGTCATTCCCCTGCATAAGAAAGGACCTTCCACAGACCCAAGAAATTACAAACCGTAAATATGACCCACCTCATATGCAAAGCTATGGAAAGACTTATCACAGACTTGTCAAACAGGACATAGAGACACTCCAAACACTGTACCCATATCAGTTTGGCTTCATTAAGGGCAGGTCATACTTACTCATCCTGGTGGATTTTTTTAAAAGGTCACCAAAGCACTGGATGAAGGCAAAATGGTAAACACTGCATACTTCAACCTGGCAAAAGCTTTTGACACAATTCCACACTAAGGCATAGTAGAAAAGCTAAATAAACTGTGAGTAACCCCCTATGTCACCTGCTGTATTGCCAGCTAGCTCATAGACATGATGCTGATAATCAAAACAGTGGAAGTCACCTCCTCAAAGAGATGACTCACCAGTGGATTCCCCCAGGTTTTCTGCTGTGACTTCTCCTGTTTGGCATCTACTTTTCTGAAGTAAAAGCTAATACCCAAGTGCTCTGGCTGACTAAGTTTGCAGATGACTGCAAATTAGGAGCAGCTATTGAATCCCCAAATGACTTGGCCATCCTGCAGGAAGGTTTGTCCCAAATAACTGGTGCCAAAATCATCAACTGAAACTAAATGCCAAATAATGCACTACTGTATACCTTGGGAAGTCATCTACCCCAGGGAACAACCATAATGACAACATGTCCCTAAGAGCTGACCCAGTTGTTTGGGTTTTTGGAACTTATGTAAACAGTGACCTAACTTCTGATCAACATGTTTCTATTATTGTATGGACTTATAAACAAAGGGATTGTGCCTAGATCTAGGGATGTCACTGTCCCCCTTTACTCGGCCCTCATTAGGCCAGTCATTCAATATAATGCCTCCATAGGCATGAATCTGTCCAGCCACATGCAACAACTGGAAAGCTCACACATATACATTACTAAAAGGATACAAGGCATAAACAACATGGCCTACATGGACCATCTATACTCTGTATCCTACAGACTATCGTACATACTGCTAAAATGTGACCTGTGTCTGGCATACAAGTCATCCGAAATCTCACTACTGATGGATTTACTGCACATCAGCAAGTCAAACAGCACCAGAAATACTAGGTCTACAGATCTAAACCTCTTCTACAACATCAACAGAATGGTTTGGAGGGACAGGCATATTTGCAGAGAATACCACTGCTGAGGAACAGACTCCACATGCACATAAAACAAAGTTAATTCCTGTCTGTTTTCATGCACAAATTAGATCTATGGATGGGAAACAGAATATTTACCTTAGGATTTCCCCCATACTTCTAATGGACAGAGGCAGCTCTTAAATGCTTTATCCCATGCATTCTTCTCCTCAAATTATCTATGACATAATCCCAGTTATTCTCATTATGGATAATAATTATTTATCTAACATGGGATGAGTAAGGTCACTCTATAACCAAATGGGATAGGTTATTTGGAGCAGGAAAAAGGGAAGCTGGCTAGGTTTAAAATGACCTGCAAAAGCAACCCTAGTACTTACCTATGAACCTTTTATACAAACAAAAACAAGACCTGACAAGTATCTGACAGCATACCTCTCTGAGACACTCTCCATAACAGCAGATGGATGATTCTTTCCTGATTTCTAGATATTCCTAACATTTGGGTAATGCAAGTCCTCTGGCATTAAGCCTGAACCAGTCTTCAACAATTAGCAGAGATAAAAAGTCTGACAGTAAAGAAAACCATATTTTTACCAACTAACAATATCCAACTGACCACAGGAGGTAGA
>NC_056733.1:848624667-848759667 GCF_019279795.1 Protopterus annectens | reverse complement strand
AGACACCATTTTACTTAATAGTAATGATGTAATGAAAGCAGAGATAAACTGACTGACACCTAACAGCCAGATGGTGTATATATGTGTGTGTGTGTACATATATCAAGCAGTAACTGGTGAGCCTGGAGGGCAAAGCTAGACAATGAAATATAACATTAGCTGGAGTTCTTGAAGGAAAACAAGGTTTGGACTGCTAGGAGTTTGTGAATAAAGAAATGGTGGACTGGACTTTTTTTTCTAAGTTGTTGGGTATTGATAATGTGTAATATGTACTTTAATGCACACGGAGTCATGGAAAACTCACAAGTTATATTGGTGCCACTTTGTATTTGGAGTTGAGAAAAAAACTGTTTAATGGAAGAAAATGCTGTGTATATTGATCAGTAGTTTTCCTGATCCCAACTTAATGTAAAGTTCACAGTTTGCTATAAAATTAAGAGTGAGGCTCAATGACAGAATATAAAGTGTAAACTTAGTTTGCCAGAAGCACTGAAGATGTTTTTACTGGTGAGGAACAAATGTTTATAAACAAAAAATGAACAGTGAATGGTATTAAGGGCTTACCACATAGATTAGATGGTAATGTGGAGGAACACAGTATTCCATCTACAGTCAGGACTTAATCACAATATTATTCAAAATGAGATACTGAGAATCGTGAGTCACAAAATGAAAATGATTAACAGGGTTATGTACTGGAAGGGTGAACATCTGAGACTGCAGTTCATCACACTGGTCTATGCACAATGTTAAGTGATTGTCTTTATATGAATGATTTATGGTATGTACAATCTGCAGATTTCTATGTTTATAAATACTGCTATTTCATACTGACTACGTGAGTCCAAGTAAAAACAGTTACCTGTACATTTTGCTTGGCTCCTTTGTTTAAAATGTTTGTACCAATTGTCAGCCTGATGACTATGAGAATTAGAAACATTTTATGCTAAGTCTTACTGTTGATTTAATTACAGCTCTTGTAATCATGAAATGTCATATTTCAGAGAAGTTTGAGGTTAGTTGGTAGATATGTCCGATTTGGGGAATGCACTTTGGTACATCTGTGAGAGGATATTACTTGGAATATGCCTATCATCACAGAGAAGGACTGTGGTATGATGCATTTTACTGCATTGTAGCACAGCATTATTATTATTATTATTATTATTATTATTATTATTATTATTATTATTCAGGCACCATAAACCAACACAGAGTTGAGAATTATACTAGTAAAACAAAAAATCTCTGAACCAGGTGTTGAAACAAACCTTTACATCCAGTTTATTGAAGTTTAAGCATTTTCATTCCCTGTTTGGTGGAAGCTCATCAGAAACATGGCAGCCATCTTGTTTTAGGGTTTAAATAGCTTATTAAGGCTTAAGGCTATTTAACCCTAAAACAAGATAGCAGCCAAGTTTCTGATGAAGGTAGGCAGTAGCATAGGATAACCTTCTGGTAATAGTCTGCTTTGATACTGGTTGCCCTATCCTCTTACCTTCATAGGAGACAAACAGCTGATCAACTTTCCTGGAGTCTTGAGTTTTGTCTAGGTATTATCTGAGTTGCCTGTGGACATCTGGAATGTTCTTGGGTTCAGGGAATAAGACAGAGAGATTAATAGTCTGACTCAAGGTAAACTCTGAGACCACTTCAGGCATAAAAGAAGGGTTAATTCTCAAATAGACACTGTCCTTGTGAAAAATAAGGTAGGGCTGACACACCATAAGTGCTCATAACTCAGATATTCTATTGACAGAACTCAGACCAATCAGTAAAACAATCTTCCATGTTAAGAACCTGAATTCAGCCTGATGAGCTGGTTCAAATGGATAAAGAGTTAAGCTTTTCAAGCACAAAGCTAAGAGGAGCCACATGTTTTTAAGGTGGGTGAACATACAGTACCTCTTTTCCAAAAGCTGTTTAACTTGAAAATTATTAGAAAGAGGGGATCTAAAGGTAGACAAACAGAAATGGCTACCAAATGAACTGTCACAGAAGAATAAGAAAGACAAGAGGACAGTAGCTCACAGAAATAATCAAGAACCAGAGGTCACAGTCCTGAAGTAGATCCTGGTTCATGGACTGGCACCAATCAGAAAATCTTTCCACTTGCACATATATAATTTTCTAGTAGCATTTTTTCACCTTCTTTAGTACATTCTGCAAAGTTGCCTAAAATATATCAACATTCTATCATTCAGGCTTTTATAAAAAATTTTTCAAGTTGGGTATATCAAACAACCCTTTCTTATGTGAGTAAATACAATCTATGAGAAAGCTGGTAGTAATTGGCCCTTGCCAAATTGAAAAGAAGGGACCACTAATGCTTGGGCCAAAAGGGAGTCACCACTACAGTTTTTGGGGAATTCTTCTGAATCGTTAGAAGAATCCTGCATGCTGGATATCATTGGAAAGGGTGGAAAGCCATACAGAAACATTCTGCTCTGTGATAAGAAGAATGTGTCTGTCTTTCTTGACTGTTTGCAAGAAGTCCTGGAGTAAAAGGTCTTTAGTTGCCTGTTCTGAGAGAAGACAAACAAATCAACTTGAGGTGTTCCCCACAGTTGTTCATTTCTTGGAAGATCTCAAGGTAAAGTTTCCATTTCTGAGGATCTGCCCTGGTGGTGCTTAGCTGGTCTGCAATCAAGTTTTTTTTGGTGGAATGTATATAGCCTGAAGAGCCAAATTTGAGCTGAGTCATTATCTCTCAAGATATCATAGCAAGTCTTCAAGGTATGATCTTGTACTCCCTATGTTTATGTACAACATCACTGTGGTATTGTCTGTGTAAAATTGTGGAGGTCCTGGGAACCAGAGATGATTTAAGGCTTTCAAAGCATGATCACTGCCAACATCTTCTGACCATTACATGCTTCTGTCTGCCATGAGGGTTCCTTTGGAAACTGCTGCCCTTGCCAGGTCTGATGCATCTGTACTGACAGAAGAGAGAAGGGTCAGAATGGAGAATGGGAGACCTGGATTGTAAGAGATCTTGTCTGCCCACAAGAAAGTTTATCTTTGCACAAATCCTAAATCAGGGATCTGAAAAGATAAATGATAAAGAGTCCAGACTGACCTGAGGTACCACCTGATTTTTCTCACATGCACTCTAGTCAGGGGAAGCGTGAGAATTATTAACATCATGTTCCCCAAAATCTAGAGAAATTCCCTTGCAGAAACCAGATTTGAACAGAAAAACTCAAACAAAACTGTTGAAACATTTATGTTTTGCCTAGAGGAAGAAAGGCTCTTCCCAGGGCAGAATCTAATAGGCATCCCAGGAATACAATTCTGCAAGAAGGGATGAGAGAAGACTTTTGTAAATCAATTTGAAAACCTAGACTGAGTACAAGACTGTGAACAGCTGTAAAAAAAAAAAACTCTTGACAGCAGGAAAAAGAGTCTGCAATGATAAGACAATTCTCCAACGATAAAAAATGTGAACACTTTGAAATCTGCAATAAACAATTACTGGAGCCAGAAACTTTGCAAATGCCCCAGTGTAGTAGAAAGTCCAAAAGGCAAGAGATAACTGATAATGTAAGCCAGACAAAGAAAATATTAAAACAGTTCTGAACAGCTTGGCAATATGAATGTGGTGATAAATATCCTTTAGGTCTAGTTTTGCCATGGAAGCTAGAGAAGGGAGCAATGGTAATGAGGATGAAGATGAAGCATTCTGAACCCTGCAATCTTGAAAAAGATATTTAGAAAGGAAGGGTCCAGCAGAGACCTCCAGAATCTTTCCCTCTTTGCTACCAGGAAAATCCTCAAATCAATACCCTTCCCATCTGGCAGGGAGGCACTGGTTGTGTTACTTCCTTTGCAAACATCCGGATGAGAGGAAACAAGGATACTTAGTTCAGTGGAACTTCAGCAGGGATTCCAGTTGCCAGTTCTCCTCCTATTGAATTACTTAAAAGAAAACATTTGTCAGCCACAAGCTGGCACCACAATGGAAGATGAAGGCTGGAGCAGTTCCTAGGGTGAGGGGGTCCTGAACAGGCAAAGAGTCATGCTGACTGGGAGGACTGTCCTTGATTTTTAGAGGCTTTCTCTTTCTTTTTTGAACATTTGCTTTCTAATCTTTGGTTTGACGTCACCTTACTGTTTAAACTAATTGCTGAGAAAGGGAACCGAAGAGAAAGGGAACGTTTTACTAGCTTTAAAAAAGGTGGGGTGAAGAATTTGAGTCATCCCTTGAATCACCTTTCCACTTGTATCACATATCTTGAGCACCTTTGCTATAGAAGGGGTTAACAAAACTTTTTTTGCCTAAGGAAGAATTTAAAATTCCAGTTTTTACATCTCCAGGAAGGTTCTGAGAAAGAAGCCAAGTCAATTTTATTACTAATCCAGAAGTAGCAGTTCTCAAGAAAGAAATAGCAGCATCATAAGGAGACTTTAAAACATGTTAAGTTACAAGACAAGCAAATGTCAAAGAGGCATTATAAGAATATTTTACCTCAGAGGAAGGAAGGTTAACTATTTTACATGGTTTCAAAAGATAAAAGTAAAATCCTGGAAGCTAAAGAAGCAGAATAATTATCATCAAAGGCTTTCCCGTCCTTGTCAGAGGGAATGGGATAAGCAGCAGTAATATGTCTAGCAGAAGCTATTTTAGATAGATAACCTAATCCTGAATCTGCCTTAGGGTGGGAAAACAAATACTCATATGGCTATGATGCCCCGTATAACCTCCTGGACATCCTAGGGGCAAAGGGTTGACTGTCAAACAAGCTAGAAGCTGTAAGAAGAACATTCTATAAAACAGATACAACTGGAGGAACAGCTACAGATTTAGACATATCCACCTGCAAAAAACCATAATAAAATGTTTGTGCCACAGGAATTTTATTCTCCTCCCATTGGAAGACATCTTTTATCTTAAGTAAAGTCTTAGAAAAAGATAAACCTTCAAGAGGGAAATCTGACGTCATACTTTCCACATAATCAAAATATTCAGACTGAAAAGAAATCCTTCCCCTGCAATGTCTGCTCATCTGACTTAAAATCTAAGTCAGAAAGAGCAAATCTCAGCAAATTTCCACTATCCATAGAAACAGAAACTGAAACAGAAACTCACTATGCTCACCTTTCCTGGAAAAATCCCTGGAAAATGAATGATCCAATTTGGTATACTCATCCCAGATTCAGGTTCAGTATCCTGGCTGTGTTAAGAACCTTCACCTGCACCTTCCCCTGAGACTTGAGTTTTTCTTCCTTGCCTACTGCAGGCATTCCTATAGGTGCACTGGAAGACTATCTCCCACTCTTTGATGGTCATAAGTACAACCCAGAGGGATAGGAGGAAAAGATGAACAGTCTGAGGAACAAAATGTTGTCTCAGCATAGCCACAAACCAGTGGCTGATGTGCCTGGCCTGACACCCAAAGATTCCCTAACAACGTTTTTTTTGGACAGAGGAAAGTAAACCCACAGTGACCAGTAACTGATCCTTATGTTAGCCAAGAATGCAACCTCAAAGGTGGATAGAAGAGCCTGAATGAGTCAATAAAGGGCAAAGAAGAGAAAGTTCAGGTGTGTAAGTAAACTTACCATAACAGTAGATGCTTGGCTGACCATTGGTGCAGTAGACTAAGATATATGGGTTATATCTTGCTTAGGATGTAACAGCCGATCAGCTTTCAAAGTTTCAGGGCACATTCAAGCACAAGTTGAGCCGACTAAAAGATAGGTCTGGGTAACAAGCCCTTCAGAGCTTTCATGCCAGCTGAGAGACAGGATGGATGGTCCCTGACAGGGCATTGCTAGGAACACTAAAAATCCACACACTGATATAAAAACACACTAAAAAGCAAAGGGGATGGAGGGAAGGAGTGGCTACTGCAGCAGTGACCATTCAAACATCTACTGTTACGGTACATTTACCTACACAGCTGTACTATGTTCATCATATTGATCACTGGCGCAGTAGCCTAAGCTGTATGGGTAGATTAGCATAGCATAGAACAACTGGGAGGTAGAAGGAGAAGGGTCCATGAGCCCCTGGGTAATGGTTATAGTAAAGTCTGACCCAGACCTGGAGAAGGAATCTATTTTAAAGTGCTTTGTAAAAGTATATACAGGAGACCAAAGTGCTGTTCTAGAATACTTCTGGAGTCCAAAAAGCCATAGATGACACTGGCCCTGGTGGAGTGTGCCTTGATCCTGCCTGGAATAGTTTTGTTCTGGTTGCAATAACAGAATAATAGCCCAAGACACCATTTGGAAATAGCTTTAACACAGGTTGGCCCTTCTTACCTTCACAAAAATGAACACTGGAAGTTCTGAAAAGATTTTGTTCTGGCAAGTTAGTACCTGAATTGTCTGTAGATATCCAAGGAATTAAGTACCCTTTCTCCTGCATTTTGGGATTCAGGGAAGAACACAATGAAATGGATAGTTTAGGCATAAAGAATAATTAGTTATCAAAGAAACCCTGCCTCTGTGGAAAATGAGATAAGACTGACCCACCATAAGAGCCTGCAACTCAGATACTCTTCTTGTAAAGGTCAGATCAACCAATAAACTTGTTTTTCATGTTAACAGCCTCAAGTCAGACAGATGAGCTGGTTCAAATAGAGAAAACAGGTGGAGTTGCAACATAAAACACACTAATAAGTATTAATTTGAGTGCTTTTGTCCTAATAAAAATATATATTTTTGTAACAATGTTACAATACCTGAATGCCCATGAACGAACAACATCAAAAACAGTGAACAAAAATGCTCAAAAATTATTATGTCTTGGCATTTTTACATAAAGCATTTTGGAGGTCACCCTTACGATTGCTTTACAGATGCTAGTATATCCTTTCCCTGAAACATCTTTCAGTCTTGTTAGCATAAAATGCATTTTATGTGGTTTAGACTGAAAGATGTTTTAGGGAAAATGCAAGGGGCGGCAGTTGGGTAATCATCTTAAACTAGAGAGAACTTTATTGGGAACTCACTTGGACTGAATGACACATTAATATGAGCAGTGTACTAAAAATGGATGCTACAATGTTGTAATTATATATTGATTGTTTTTTTTAGCAATTTGTAGAACAAATATTTTTTTTCATACCTTATATACAGTATATATATATATATATATATATATATATATATATATATATATATATATATATATATATATATATATATATATATATATATATATATATATATATATATACTTTATACACACACACACACACACATATATATATATATATATATATATATATATATATGTGTGTGTGTGTTTATTTTCCACCTGTTTTTTTTCTTTTTTCCACTACTCTAACATGTTATATTTTATTGCTCTGAGGTGTTTTGAAGAAGTTGTCAGCTGGCTTTCTTTGATCATGTGATTTTGTTTTATTATAAGTTGGCTTCCATTTTGTTATTTCATTTTGATGGAAGTCCTCACTTTGGGATAAAAGCGCTTAATAAAATACTTATCAGTTTGTATTTTCTTGCAGCTCTGTTTCCTTTACAGTATTTTATTTTTTGTTATCAGTGCAGTTTACAGTGTTTATCTGGTGCCAGGATGGTTTTGGTTCAAATGGAGCAAGTGTTAGGTTTTCTAACACAAAATTAAGATCTCAAGAGGATCCAAAGGTTTTCTTTAAAGTCTCTCATGAAATACCCCTTTCAAAAACATTCTGACATGAGAATGTCTTGAAAGAGGGGCATCTATGGGCAGACATGCTGAAATGGTGGAAACTTGATTGAAGAATAAGACAGGCCATCAGAAATTAACTTACACAAGTACTGCAGAAATAGGGAGACACTAGCCTTGAATGAGTACTGGTTATGTTGCTGGCAGCAATTAGAAAACTTTTTTCCATTTGATAATAAATGATTTTCTAGAAGTAAGCTTTCTTGCCTTCATTAATATCTACTACATGTCCTCAGTAAGCAGGTGTCTAAAGGTATTAAAATCCTATAATCCAGGCTGTCAGTTAAGTTGTTTGGGGTAGGGATGTCAGTTAGTTGTTCAGACAGAAGGCAAAGAGGTCTACTTGAGGAACTCCCCACAGATGGATAAAATATTATAAGACCCCCTGATCTAGTTTCCATTCATGAGGGTCTGCCTTTGGCTTGCTCAGCTGGTCTGTATACAGTTTTGCTCATATACAATGTAGGATGCCTGTAGAGTGAGATTGTGATGTAAAGCTATATCTCATATTAACATAGCTAGTCAGCATAGGGGGTAAGACCTAGTTCCCCCTTGCTTGTTTATGTACTGCATCACTGTGGTATTGTCTGTAACAACATGAAGAAGTCCTGGGGAGCAAAGCTGATTCAGACTGTTGACAGCCTTGATAACAGCAAGCATCTTTTTTATGTTCATATGCTTGTGTACATATTGCTGACCAAGATACTTTGTGCTTTTATCTTCCTTGACACTACTCTCCAAGGGAAAGTCTGAGGCATCTGTGGTGACTGACTTCTTTGGATTAGGAGGACAGAGGTATCATGAGAAAGTACAGCTGTGTACACTTACCATAAATGTAGATGTTCGAGTGTATTCACTGTTGCAGTCATTACATATGGGTTATGCCTGCCAGGGTAGCCCTAGGCCAGCCTGAATACCAGAGACTTAGTATTTCTGCGTCGGTTGCTGTTGCTTGAGGACTGACGTCAGGTCATCAGTAGTATAAAGTAAATCAGCCGACGCCATTACATCAGTTTTTCTTGCCCTAACCTGTCAGGAGCCCCCAAGTAGGAGGCCAGGTTCTGGTGGAAGAACCCCACCAGTGGAAAATAAATACCAATATGTCCCTTGTAAGGAAAGGAGAACAACAAGTTAAAATGGAAATAAAAGGAGAAAGAGAAGAAAGGGGGATGGAGGGAGGGAAACCAGGACTGCAATATTGAATACACTTGGAATATCTACATTTATAGTAAGTGTACACAACTGTACTATGTTCTCTGTGTTTCACTGTTGCAGTCATCACATTTGGGTTGATTCCCAAAGCTGAGGAAAAGGGTGGAGGCAGTCAAGGAAACTAGGGGCTGGATAGGATGCCCGGCAAGACTTTAGAGGCAAACCCTGCCCTGGATTTGGAGAAGAGAGGCAGGTTGTAATGCTTGGTAAAAGTGTGAACAGATGTCCAGGTGGCAGCCTCCAGTATGTCCCTGGTGGGGACTCCTCTGAGGAAAGCTGCAGAGGTGGAGGCTGCTGTGGTAGAGTGAGTCCTGACCCCCTTGGGGGGGTCCATGTTTTTTGTAGCAGAAATGGATGCAGTGTGCTATCCATTGGAAAATAGTTTGTTTGGAGATGGCTTTGCCTTCTGCCCCTGTAGCAAAGCTAACCAGCAATTGATCAGATTTTCTGAAGGATTTAGTCCTGTCTAGATAGAATCTGAGCTGTCTGTGCACATCTAGAGAGTAAAGAATCCTTTCCCCTTGTTCTGAGGATTAGGAAAAAAGGTGGGCAAATGAATGGATTGGTTGAGAGCCACACTGGACACCACCTTGGGCAAGAAAGATAGGTTAGTTCTAAGGGATACCTTGTCTGCATGGAAGATGATGAACCATTCCACAGCCATGATTGCTTGTAGCTCAGAGACTCTTCTGGCTGAAGTGATAGCCAGAAGGAATGCTGTCTTCCAGGAGGGAAATTTTAGCTCTGCAGAAGCACCTGGTTTGAAAGGGGGAAAGGTTAGCTTTTCCAACACAAAGTTAAGGTCCCAAGCTGGTGTTGGTGCCCTTCTGGGTGGCCTCAAGTTGCTAGCCCCTCTTAGGAACTGTTCAATCAAAGGGTGTGAGAGAAGGGGCTGATCAGTGGGAAAATGAGCAGAAATAGCAGAGGCATGGATTTTTACAGAGGAGAAAGAGACGCCACTGTGTAGTAGGACAGGGAGGGCTGTGCTGTACTGGCTCACTTAGCCTGGATCCAGGTGCAGAACTTTTCCCATCATAATAAGACTTTCTGGTGCTAGAATGTCTGGCCTCACGGATAACATCCAGAACCTGTTTACTGAGGTTGGCAGATTGGTTCGGGGTTAGGGAAAAAGCCAAGCTGCCAAACTGAGTGTCTGCAATTGGGGATGCATGAATTCCCCTTCCCTCTGGGTCAGGAGGTTTGGGATCTGAGGAAGATGCCAAGGACGCAGCTGGGACAGGATGCGCAACAAGGGGTAGCAGTGCTGCTGGGGTCAGTCTGGAGCTATAAGAATAGTCCTTGTTTTTTTCTTCCCTTATTTTGAGCAGTACCCTGGGTATGAGAGGTAGGGGAGGAAAGGCATAGACTGATAGATTGACCCAGGGAAGGACAAAGCATCTACTTTCCAAGCCATGCAGTGATGCTCCCTGGTGCAGAATTTGTTGAGTTGATGGTTGGCGTGGGAGGCAAAGATGTCAACTTTTGGGGTCCCCCATTTCTGAGTTATTTGGGTGAAGGTACTTCTGTTGAGTTGCCACTCGTGTGGGTCCAGAAGATTTCTGCTTAACTGGTCTGCCAAAGAGTTGAGAGAGCCTGGTAGGAATTGTGCTAACAGGTGTTGTTGCATGGCAAAGGCTGTGTGCCAAAGGGTCATGGCCAGCCTGCATAGAGGGTAGGAGCCAGTCTCTCCCTATTTGTTGATGTACCACATCACAGTGGTGTTGTATGTTTTGATCAGGAGAGTCCCTTGAGAAAGAAGGGGCTTGAAAGCTATCAAGGCATGCTGCACAGCCATCATCTCTTTTTGAGGGATGTGCAGAGGGATTTCCTGTGGGCTCCATTGGCCCTATATGCACCTGCCGGCTAGGTGTGCACACCAAGCATAGTCTGATGCATCTGTGGTGAGGTTATGGGTGGCTGGAGGTGAGGAGAAAGGCATTCCCTTGTTGTGGGAGCATGCTGTTGCCCACCAAAGAAAATCTTTTCTGAGGCAAGGAATTATAGGTAGAAGGGTTTCCAGGTCTTGACAGTGTAGACACCAAAGGCACTTTAGGTACCACTGAAGTTTCCTCATATGGAGTCTGCCATGTGGAATGAGTAGTATGCAAGATGCCATGAACCCCAGAGCTTGCAGGATCTTCCTTGCAGATAGCTGGGGCCTGGTGACTAGCTGAGAGAAGTAGGCTGTCAGGAAAATTTGTTTCTTTGGAGTAAGGTATGCCATCTGGGATGCTGTGCCCAGACTTGCTCCCAGGAAGATTATCCTTTGGGTGGGTACCTGTTTGGATTTATTTTCATTGATCATGTACCACAGGGAGGTTAGTGGGGTCTTACAAAGGCCAGGTGCTTGAGCAGCTTTTCCTGGCTGTCTGCCTGAATAAGGCAGTCGTCTAGGTAGGGGTAAATCTGAATATTGCTTTGTCTGCAAAAGGCAATGGCTGGAGCCAGACATTTTGTGAAAACTCTGGGAGCAGTAGATAAGCCAAAGGGAAGCACAGAGAACTGAAAGTGTTGAGATCCTGCCCTGAAGCAGAGATATTTCCTGCATGATTCCTTGATGGGAATGTGGAGGTAAGCCTCTTTTAGATCCAGGGTGGCTAGCCAAGCATCCTTGGAGAGCATGGGTAGCAGCTGCTGGAGGGTGAGCATTTTGAATTTTGGGATCACCAGGAAGGTGTTTAGAATGGATAGATCGAGGATGGGGAGCCAGGTGCCCTGTTTTCTGGGCACCAGAAAAAGTCTGGAGTAGAAACCTTGGCCTATCTGTTCTGCAGGAACGTGCTCTACTGCCCTCATAGAGAGCAGGGAAAGGATTTGCTTTTGAACCTCTGCCCAATGATTTAGTGGTAGAGCTGGGAACCCTTTTGGGGTTGGAAGGGTGTGGAAGAAAATGACACAATGTTCAGAACCCAGTGGTCCTTGGTAATGGTGGCCCAGGTGCTTGAGTGAAAGGAGAGTTTTCCTCCTAAGGGTAAGTGATGGTGGGCAGAGGGAGGGGGTGAAGGAGGTGAGTCATTGTGAGTTCTTACCATAAGGGGTTAGCTTAGAACTCCCTGGTTTTGAAATGGAGGTAGTGCACTGCTTAGATCTCTGCTTTCCCTGGGGCTACTGTCGGGGGGGGGGGGGGTCTGCTTCTATGAGGCCTAGGCTGGGCCGATTTACTGGGAGCAGTGTTTGGAGGGACAATGCCTGCTGAACCTAGGGGGTTGGACCTGTAAGAAATCCTTAACTGCTTGCACAGATTTTGCTTTTTCTTCCATCTTTTTTAAGACCTCTTCTGCCTTAGTGACAAATAAGTTATCTTTGTGCAAGGGGGCATCCAACAATTTAGATTTTACATGGTCTGGCAGGGGCTGTTCCCTAAGCCATGCATGCCATCTAATGACAGATCCAGTGACTGCTGCCCTGCAAGAAGCTTCTAGGGCATCAAAACCAGAGAGCAAGGTGTGTTTAGTTACTTGACTTGCAGTATACATTAACTCTTGTAAATCTTTAGATTCTGCCCAACTAGGAAAGGGAGGCATTTTTGTTTAAGGAGTTCCAAGGTATGCTGCTGAAAGTTCAGCATACTGAACTGACAATTTAGTGCCCTGACAGCAAGAGTAGATGAGGTGTATACTTTGTTACCCCATCTGTCCAATGCTCGGGAATCCCTGCCTGAGGGAGTGGGATTCTTAGCAGAGGTTGCTTTAATCCCTTTTGGCCCTTGAGAAATGACCTCAGGGTCAGCTGCAGCATTTTTAAAAAGATATTTGTGTGAGTCAGGGACTCTATAGTACCTGTCTGGTTTTCTGGGAGCAGGAGGAAGGGTGTCAAAAGTCAAGCTGGATTCGAGGAAAACATCCTCCACAACATCCAGGACTGGGGAGATGGCCAAGGGTCTGTATTGTGGTAGATCTAGGAATTCCCTGAGTCTCTTTTTAGACTGAGGGTAGTCCTGACTCTCCCATTGGAAATGCTCCCTTAAAGTATGCAGGGTTTCCCCAAAGGAAAAATCCTCTGGGGAAGAGGCTGAAGAAATGGAATCCTCTGCATTAGAATCCTCATAAGTGGAGAGGGGTTGCATGTCTTAATATTCAGATGCATCAGATTCATCTCACTCTTGCTCAGACAAAACTACAGGGGACAGATTTCTTTTACTTTTGGAGGGGGTAGCTTGGCTTCCCCTGATCAGCATGATAAGGTATTCCACCATTTTATACATTTGAGATTGAGGCAAGGCAGCAGGCGCTTGAGAATGGGTTGTCAGTTTCTTGGGTGTGGTTGATACCTCGGGCCTAAGAAACTCAGTAGTTTTAGAAAGAACAGTACTCGCGAAAGAATACATCAGTTTGTGTTGAGATTCGGTAGTGTGAAGGATTTCCTTGGAAGCCGGTAACTGCTCAGCGGCTTCAGACCCATCTAAGATACAGACGATCGCAGGATCCTTAGTCAAAGAAGAGTTTTTTGGCATACCAGACTCCGAAAGGGTCTTGGTAGTGGCCTGCGAATCAACAGAAGGTGGCATCAGGGGCTGGAAAAGCACCTCATTGAATACCGGAGAACTGACGACTAGCTTAACAGAAGCGTCATTGGTAGGTTTGGAACTGTGCGGTCTGTCTCTGTCTTTATCTTTACATTTTTTCAGAAGATTTGTTGTCGGATGGCTTAACAAAACCATATCGGAATTCAAGGACTGTAAGAGAAAATATCTGGCCTGACGATGGATAGTTCTGGCGTTGAACAAAGCACAAAAGCGACAACAAGGGACGTCGTGGTCTGAGCCTAAACAAGTGATGCAGTAAGAGTGGAAGTCTCTGTGTGGTATTTGCTTTCCACAGGTGAGACAATTATTAACTTTTTCTGACATTAGTTAGTGCAAGAAAAAAGGATCCCCAATGGGGTACTTAGCTTTAGAAGACTTCAACTTCAATTCGGTAGACGAAAACTCAGGTAGCGGCTGACCGGCACTCATGCAAACTGCTTCTGCTTCGGGCATCATGGCAAGAAAGACTGATGTAATGGCATTGGCTGCCTTACTTTATACTACTGATGACCTGACATCAGTTCTCAAGTGACAGCAACTGACCCAGAAATACTAAGTCTCTGGTATTCGGGCCGGCTGAGGGCTACCCTGGCAGGGATAACCCAAATGTGATGACTGCAACAGTGAAACATAAAGAACATTTACAGATGTCATGAGACATAAAATCCAGAGGTATTCCCTTATGGTGACAGAATTTGGATCAAATACTCCTTTTTTATTGTGGAAGGAAAGCATTTTGTACTGAGGTGTCTGTGGAACAAAATCCTGTGTGACAGAGTCAAAAAAGACTTTTGAATGTTCTGTTGTAACCTAGTCTGTGAAGGACATCTCTCACCCAAATGAGATATTCCTGACAGTTTGAAAAAGACTCTGCAAAGATAATCAAATCATGGAAATATGGAAAAATGTGAATACCCCGTAATCTGTGATGGGCTATAACAGCAGCTAGACACTTTGTGAACACTTTTGAAACACTGTATAGCCCACTGGGTAAGACAGAGAACTGATGAAATGTGATCAAGAAACATAGAACCTTAAGAAATGTCTGAACTCTGGCTGAATAGAAATATAATGCTAAGAATCCTTTAAATTGAAGGATACCAAAAAACTCAAATGAGAATGAAGGGGTAATAGGTTGTGAAGTGAAAGCCAAAACTGTTTTAGGAAAGAAAGGTCCAGAACTGATGTCCAGGCATTTTCTTTCTTGGCACCAAAAACATTCTTGAATAAAAACCTTTTCCCATCTAGGAAGAAGGAACTGTTTCTCTTACTTACTGAGAAAGCATGTGCTGGAGGACAGGAGAGAGACTGTACAAGGGTTTTGACTGGTGGATGTAGAATGATTCCCTGGAAGGGAGGAATATCTTCCCACTGCCATTTGCAGCCCTGATGAATCAGTCTCAGAATCCATTTTCCTGAAACAATCTGTTAACAAAGAGATGGAAGCTTTCTGGAAGGGATAAGGGACTGCCAGTGTGTGTGTGTGTGTGTGTGTGGGGAGGGGGGTGGCAAGGTCTGTTAGAGAGTCATTCTGCCTTGTTTGGCTGTTCTTTATTTTGGGGGTGCTTTGTTTTTAGAATCCCCTTGCAATTGCTTCCTAAATGCATGTTTACTAGCATTTTATTGAGACTATTTATTTTATTTTTTGTGAAAATTGAACAAGGGAGCAGAAAATCTCTTAAAAAATGGAAAATATGGAGAAAGAATGTTGAAAAAAATCTGAGAGATTCCCTGCATCATCTTACCCCTCTCATCACATTTTTTGACAACCTCTGCAGCAGACGGTCCAAAAATGAAATCTTTATCTCAAGGAAAATTTAAAATCTCATTTTTTTTACATTTTCTGGGAGGTTCAGAAACGCAGCCAGGCAAGCCTTCTCAACAAAGTATAAGTGGCAACAGCCCTGGATGCAGTATTTAGAGAGTCATAAATAGACTTTAAACAATGAGTAGTGACTTGAGAAATTGAAGAAACTAAACCACACAAAGAAGATTTTTCCTCACAGGAGAGAACTGCAGATAAAATTTCCTCAAATTTTCACAGTTGTTAAGAATAAACCTTAACATATGAGCCTGACAATTCAAAATTCTAAAAATCATAATTGCTGAAGCATACACTTTTCTCCCCAACTTGTCAATTGTTCTACCATCTTTTGTCAGAATAGAAAGGATTAGAATTAATAAAATGTTTGACAGCAGCTGGACTAACTAACATTATAGTTGCTGGGTCAGGTCTGGGATGAATGCATTAAAATTTGAAAGAATGAGAAACTTTGTACATTCTATCTGCTTTCTTATGCGCAGCGGACTGGCTGTCAGGGGAAACCACAGGCTGTGACAAACACATCTTGCAATCCTGGGAACTTGGTGGGGGGGTGAGGTTCTGGGAATTGCAGTTGTTACATTTCACAGTATTTTTTGAGGGACTGAGAAAAGTACAGTTTTGTACCTACCATAAATGTAGATGTTTGAGTGTTCACCCTGCTGCAGTCATCACACTTGGGTTATCCTGCCGTCAGGTGGTCCCGCAGTCGGCCCGAATTCCAAAGTCTTGGTCCGACGTCGGCTGCTGTCACTTCTTCCCTGATGTCAGTGTGCCAGGGGTATATAAGAGGCATCCGACGCCATTTTCTTCAGTTTTTCTTGCCCCAGATCTCAGGTGCCCCCAATAGGTAGGCAAAAAAATAAATAAATAATATATATATATATATATATATATATATATATATATATATATATATATATATACACATATAGCTATATAAAAAAAACCCTTAGGCACAAGCAAATACACCACAGAAGTAGTATAGGATAGAGTGGCAGAGATAAGTTCAGCTATTTCAGAGGGGATGGAGGGAGGGTAACCTGGACTGCAGCAGGGTGAACACTCGAACATCTACATTTATGGTAGGTACAAAACTGTACTATGTTCATCGTGTTACCCTGCTGCAGTCATCGCACTTGGGTTGAATCCCAAAGCTAAGGATGGGAGGTGGAGTCAAACAGGGATAAAAGAGGCTAGTAGGCCCTGCAAAACTGCAGTGGCAAAACCAGCTCTAGTCTTAGAGTATAGAGGTAAGTGATAGTGTTTGGTGAAGGTGTGCACTGAACTCCAAGTTGCAGCTTCCAGAATATCCTTGGTTGGCACTCCCCTGAGAAAGGCTGCTGATGTAGCTGTAGCCCTGGTGGAGTGTGACCTAATGTTAGCAGGTACTGGTTTCCCATGATGTGTGTAGCAGAAACGTATGCAATGCCCTATCCATTTAGAAATGGTCCGTTTTGAGATAGCTTTTCCTTGTGATCCTGTAGCATAGGCTACAAAGAGCTGGTCAGTTTTTCTGAAAGCCTTGGTTTTATCCAAGTAGTAACGTAATTGCCTGTGAATGTCCAAAGAGTGCAGGAGTCTTTCTTCTTTGTTCTGGGGATTTGGGAAGAAGGTGGGCAAGTGAATGGTTTGGTTTAGGGCCACACTGGACACCACCTTTGGCATAAAGGAAGGATTAGTTCGTAAAGAGACTCTGTCTTGATGAAAAATGAGGAAAGGTTCCACTGCCATTAGTGCCTGTAGCTCTGAGACTCTTCTAGCTGAGGTTATTGCTAGTAGTAGGGCAGTTTTCCATGAAAGAAATTTTAAATCAGCTGAAAAAGCTGGTTCAAAGGGCGGCAGTGTAAGCTTTTCCAGAACAAAGTTGAGATCCCAAGTAGGTGTTGGAGCTCTCCTTGGCGGTCTTAAGTTCTTAGACCCTCTGAGGTACTGTCTTAGGAGTGGATGTGAGAATAAAGGAGGATCCGTGCTGTAATGAGCTGAAATTGCTGAGACGTGGATCTTAATAGATGAAAAGGAAAGCCCTTTGTGTAACATCTCAGTTAAATATTGTAGAATCTGAGGGATGTTTGGATCAAGGGGATTTAGGCCTTTAGCCTGGTTCCAGGCTCAAAATCTTTTCCATTTGTCTGAATAGGTTTTCCTGGTGCTGGGTCTCCTGGCCTCCAGAATGACATCCATAACAGCTTTAGATAAAGGTGTTGGCTGGTTGTTTAGGTAATTTGCCATGCAGCCAGGTTTAAAGTCTTGAGCTGGCTGTGTAGAATCTGATTGTCTCGTTGGGTGAGCAAGTGAGGAATTTGTGGAAAAATCCATGGTGGGCCGTGGGCCATGTTCCTTAAAATTGGATACCAATGCTGGCGTGGCCAGTCTGGTGCAACGAGTATCATTTGTGGCCTCTCTAATCTGACATTCAGCAGTACCTTTGCTAGAAGAGGCAGTGTTGGGAAGGCATACACTGTTAATGTTTTCCAACTGAATGAGAGGGCATCCACTTTCCAAGCTAGTGGATGGAAGGTCCTTGTGCAAAATCTTTGAAGTTGGTAGTTGTAGGGGCTTGCAAACAGATCTATGTCTGGGCGTCCCCATTTTTGAGCTATCATTGCAAATACTTGTAGATCTAGTTTCCATTCGTGTGGATCCATGATGTTTCTGCTTAGGTCGTCTGCCAATGTGTTTTTCTTTCCTGGCAGGAATTGTGCTTGTAATTGAACCTGGTAAGACAGTGCAGTGTTCCACAAGGTCATTGCTTGCCTGCATAGAGGGTAGGAATGTGTGCCCCCCTGCTTGTTTATGTACCACATTACTGTGGTATTGTCCATCTTTATTATCAGTTGTCCTGGGTGTAGAAGGTCCTTGAAAGCTGTTAGGGCATTCTGTACTGCTAGCATTTCTTTTTGATTGATATGCAGATGCCTCCGATCTGTAGTCCATTTGTCCTGAATGCACTGCCCTGCCATGTGTGCTCCCCAGGCATAGTCCGATGCATCTGTTGTCATAGTTTGCCTGGCTGTGGGTAAGGTGAAAGGCTGACCCTTGTTGAGGTGACATGCCTGTGCCTACCATAGAAACTCCTGTTGAAGGCAAGGAATGAGTGGTATCATTGTTTCCAAGCTGTGGCTGTGCTGAGTCCATACACTTTTCAGGTACCATTGTAATTTCCCCATATGCAGTTTTGCAAATGGTATTAGTAGTATGCAAGATGCCATGAATCCCAATGCCTGCAGAATTTTTCTTGCATGGAGTTGGGTCTTTGTTGCCATTAATTTGAAATATTGAATCCGCTGTCGTTGCTTGTCTGGCATGAGATAAGCCGTCTGGGCTGTTGTATTCAAGCTGGCACCCAGGAATATAATGTTTTGTGAGGGCACTAGTTTTGATTTCTGTTCATTTACTGTGTACCCTAGGCAACTTAGAAGGTGTTTGACAAATGCCAGATGCTTTAAAAGAATGTCCTTGCTTTCTGGTTGAATAAGGCAGTCGTCCAGGTATGGGTATATTTGAATTCCTCTTTGTCTGCAGTATGCAATTACTGGTGCCAGGCATTTTGTGAAGACCCTGGACACAGTAGATAAGCCAAAGGGCAGTGCAGAGAATTGATAATGCGTTGAACCTGCAATGAAGTGGAGGTATCTTCTGCAATTTTGTCTGATAGGGACATGCAGGTATGCCTCCTTGAGGTCCAAAGTGACTAGCCAAGCATTCTTGCCCAGCATGGGAAGAAGCTGCTGTAGTGTTAGCGTCTTGAATTTTGGTACTTGCAGATAGGTGTTCAGAACTGAAAGATCCAGAATGGGTCTCCATGCTTTGTCCTTTCTTGGGACTAGGAAGAGCCTTGAGTAAAATCCTTGTCCTTGCTCCTGTGTAGGTATCTGTTGAATGGCTCTTATGTTCATGAGAGCTGTAATTTGTTTTTGTGCCTCTGCCCATTGATTTGGTGGCAGGTTTGGAATTCCTTTGATCCTTGGTAAGGTATGAAGTAGAATTTGTATCCTTGAGAGACAATGTTTAAAACCCATTTGTCTTTTGTGATGATGTGCCAGTTGTCTGAAAAAAATGCTAGTTTCCCTCCCAAGGGAGTTGCCAGGAGAGATTTGCTTGGTAGTTTGAGGATAGAGTCATTGTGTTTGTCTTCTGCTAGCTTGGGGACTGTCTTCTCCTCCTTTCTGGGTAGCAGAACCCCATTGGCGAGGTTTGTAAGGGCCCTGTGACTGACTTCTGCCCCTTGGGTGTCTGTATTTGCCCCTCTGTGATCTGTCTGAAGCTGGAAAGGACCATTTTTTTGTTGGCCAATTTCTGCTGAAACGAGGTGGTTGTACCTGCAAAAATCCTTGACCGTTTGCATAGACTTTGCCTTATCTTCCATTTTCTTTAAAAACTCTTCTGCTTTGACACCAATAATACATCCTGCTGTAAAGGTGCATCCAATAATTTTGCTTTAACATGGTCAGGGAGGGTTTGTTATTTTAACCAAGCATGTCTAATTATGACAGAGCCAGTAACAGCTGCTCTACAGGAAGCTTCCAATGAATCAAATCCGCATTGTAAAGTATGTTTGCCCACCTGTTCAGCTGCATGCAACAGATCCTGCATTTCCTTGAATTCAGACTGTTCTGATTGTGTGCTCATTTTTTGTTTTAACTGAGACATTAGGAATTGTTGACATTTCAACATGTGAAACTGGCAAGTTAATGCTCTCATAGCCAGAGTTGCTGAGGTGTATATTTTCTTTCCCCATCTATCTAGGGCTCTGGAATCCCTTTCAGAGGGCACAGGATGTTTAGCCATAGAAGCTTTTGCTCCCTTAGGACCCTGGGAAATTGTTTCTGGGTCAGCTACAGCTCTTTTATAAAGGAATTTGTGTGAGTCAGGTACTCTGTAGTATCTGTCTGGTTTGGCTGGAGCAGGAGGTAGAGAGTCTGGATTTAAACTAGACTCCAAGTAAACATCATCCACAATTTCTAAAACAGGAGGGATAGCAAGAGGTCTGTGCTGGGGTAGTAAAAGGAACTCTCGGAGCCTTTTCTTAGAATCTGAGTAATTTTGGCCTTCCCAGTGGAAATGTTCCCTTTATGGTATGTAAAGTTTCCCCAAAAGAGTAGTCTTCAGGGTGAGATGCTGAGGGAATAGAGTCTTCAGCATCAGAGTCTTCATAAGGTGGAAAAGTGTAATCCTGTTCCTCAGAAGAATCTGAGGAGAGAGAAACCTGGTCAGAGGATGCATAATCCTCCTCTTGTCTTGGTCTTTTATCAGGAGGGGGATGGGAACCCCTGATAAGGATAATCAAATCTTCAGCCATCTTAAGCATCTGTTTCTTAGGCATGGGGCCTTGCACTGTAGACTGATGTACAGTTTTCTTAGGTTTTAAAGGAGTTTTAAGCTTAGCATAAGATTTAATGGTGAGTGCAGTCGGTCTGAAGACACCTTCTGCAACCGAAGGTGTTTCCACTGCACCGGTGTCGGTAGATGGCTGCGTCAGCCTAGTAAGCTCTGCTTGGGAATCCACAGCTGACTGGGGTTTCTGTTCTGCAGTCGTCAGGGGCTGTGTAGGTGCCTCACTGAAAACCGGAGAACCAGCGACAGGCCCAGCTGAGGCCTCGGAGTCTGGCTTGTTCCTAGGCTGCCTGACCTTATCCTTGCGTTTTTTATGCATGGCAGTCATCGGCTGCTCCGACGGCATGATATAATTAAATTTCCTACCAAAGTAATGCCATGTGATGTCAAAACGGCGTTTGATAGTACGCTTATTAAACCTAGCGCAAAACCGACAACCTGTGATGTCCTGGTCTGGGCCTAGGCAAGGAATAAATAGGAATGGAAGTCCTTATGAGGTATTTGCTTCCTACAAGAAATGCAATTGTTAATTTTTCCTGACATCGGACTGAGGCAAGAAAATGTTCCCCAATGGGGTACTTAGCTTTATTGAAGACTTCGGACTGAAATTCAAACTGAAAATCTCAGGTGTCAGCCGACCGGCACTTGCAAACTACTTCTGCTTTGGGCACTGCGCAGCAAGAAAGACTGAAGAAAATGGCGTTGGATGCCTCTTATATACCCCTGGCACACTGACGTCAGGGAAGAAGCGATAGCAACTGACGCCGGACCAAGACTTTGGAATTCGGGCTGACTGCGGGACCGCCTGACAGCAGGATAACCCAAGTGTGATGACTGCAGCAGGGTAACACGATGAACATCCCTAGTGTTCTCCCACTGAAAACACTGGCACTTTCTGGAAACAGTCTTGGAGAAAAGAATCCCTTATAGGGAGATTCAGAAACCATGCTCTTCTGAGTCTGACTCAGAAATCTAAGGAGTAAAACCTGTATCTGTCCCATCACATTCCTCTCCAGATTCAATTTCTTGAATATCTCCAGGAAAAGAGGGATCCCTTTTTCTTTTACTACAAACGAGTTGATAAGATGGAGCAACAGCCTGTACAAGACCCTGTGCCAGAATTAGTAAACTACTCCTGTTCAATGGAACTGGAGCAAGAGAAGATACATTTTGAGTTTTCTTTTAAATTTGGGGCTTTCAACCACCCACTGAAAAGATGGATGCAGAGGATGTGGCTAACACCCGGTCCATAGATGCTGCATGGACAGCAGTGGAGGGATCCAAGGAAAAGAACCAGCTTTAACCACATCAGAGTCACCCACCTAGAGCTGAAGCAAATTGCTAGACTGCTGTAGTGGCAAGGCCAGTTTATTTAATGTTTTCTTTTTTGTGGTTGAAAGAAGGACCAGCTAAGGGCCTCATAATTTGTTCCATGCTCAAACCAAAAAGTGAGCTTCTCTCATGGGAAAACTAAACAGCACAAGCCAGTAAACATTTAAAAGCAGTAAAAAGTCATTTTTATAGTCAAAACATAGTAAAAAGAATTCTTATACACTTTACCAGCCCCCAAACTAATTTAAACACAGTTTACCCACAGAAAAAAACAGTTTTAGAATGCTTAAATTAACTTTTAAACTATCAGAAAAAAAGTGCATTTCCAGTTTAAAAGTACAGTAAAGTTCTGTGACAGTCAATAAAAACACATATTCCTAGCTTAAATTATTTTTAAACATTAAAAATAATATATGGAAAGTTCTTCCCCGAAAGGGAACTTGTCTGCCATCAATGGAACAATACAAGCCAACCGATGTTCCTCTGAAGCCTGGACAGGAGCAATGACTTCAGCGTCAGGAAAGGTCTGAAGAGCTTACTGCCTAAACCTGCCTTTTAATTAGCTCAAATCAAGCTAACGGTTTGGGTATGAGTAAAGTGCCCTGAACCTTTGGAGGCTAGCTGGCTGTTATATCCTGCACAGGATATAACACATATTGCTTAGACTACTGCAATGTGATAAGTATGAAGAACATTAAGTGTTACTGAAGTAAATAAACCACTGACAGCCCCCACAGGCATAATATCCTTCTCCAAATACACAAATTTACAAACCTGTAGGAAAATTCTGTCAAAAACAGATTTTTTTTTGTTTATACAAAACATTTCACATAAGGATTTGCAGATAAACTCCCTTAGAAATTTAATGACAATCCTGACAAAAACATACAGTTTCTAGCATACATGTATTAGTCAGAAAAAAGTTTTCCCTACAAAAGTCTCAGTTGAAGGTTTTTCCTAATTGGGAATTTCTCTTTCCAGCCTTGAAGGATCACCAGCTAACAAACAGTTACATGTAGCTCCATAAGGAGCACAATTCTGAGGCATATAAGCTCTGGCGAATTTGCTGCTCGACCTGTCTACAATGGAGCTCCCCTCATGTTCCTATCAGAGTATGGAAGGCAACCCATTAAGCTTTGAAAGATGGTCAGTCACTGGGGAAGGATCCAAATAGCTTAGGATGCTGCACCAATAATTAAATGGTGAACATCAGTATTGTCTGGTCTGGAATTTGAGCAAATTTGTTCTGACCATTGCATGATGAATCCTATAAACTAATATAGTTACGTGTCTGAATACAGTTGATTGATAATGACGATGTATTTCATGGTCACATCAAAGATGTGTGTGCCTTGGTTTATTATCTGGACTCTTACAATTAAATAATGCAATCTCACTTTTTTGAGGGGGGGGGTTTATTCTACGGACTTTAAAGAATTATGTTTATATTGAATAGACTGATATTTTTTACTGAGTTCTCTGTGGTATAGGTGATATATATTTATAAAATAGGGGACAAAAATATTAAGACCTAGACTTTTTTTTGTCAGAGAGACAGTGATATTTTTTAATTTACCTGGGATTATACAGGATGTATGTTTTCGAGAGTTATATTTTTATGGGTTTAAGATTAAGGTTAACAGTAAAAAACACTAGTTAATAAAATGTTAACTTTTTACAATGATTAGTTAATAAAAGTAGATATATTGTATTTGACCAAAAGGGGCACATAACAAGCAGTAGTGGATATATTACATACCAACTACAACAATGGTTAATAGCTTGAATTAATGTGAGCTAAGAGAACAGTCAAACTAGATGAGATCTAGTTAAAGTAGAGGGAAACTGGGTAGGTAAGTGAGAAGCACAGCAGATGGTTGTTTGAAGACAATAAGTCAGGTATTGGACTGTCAGTTAACTGGGATAAGGTGTGTTTGTCTTACTACGGTCATACTTTCACAGGTCTACTACTGGTGCTCGCATGCTAGTAGCACATGATACACCTACTCACTGCCACTTGTTCAAAACAACAAGTGATCTGATTCACATGAGTATACTCTCCCATTTCTAAATAGCCTTCCCAGCATGAGAGCCTGTGAACTGCATAGCCTTACCAGAACCTAAATCCTAAACCTAAAACTCCCTCCAGTTCACAACCCCTCTCCTGAGTTCCTTACCATAACCCCCTTCCCCTTCCTAACCTTAAAATCCTTGATCGTTTCCGAAATTTAAAACTCCAACTGCCCTCCCTAGTCCTAAATTCCCAGATCACTCCCTAACACTACAACTCCTTTCCCACTCCCTAACTCTAAAACCTTTCTTCTATTCCCTAATCCTAAAAATCCCCAAGTGAAAGCCACGCTCCTTCCCGACCGCTGCTTGCCCAAACTTATATTCAAGTTCAAGCACAAGCAGCAGCCTGTCTGAGCCTCAAGACTCTTGAGTCCATAGCTTGGATAAAGTGTTTTTTGAGTGCTTGGGACTCAAGCGTCCATACTGAACCCCACCTTCACTGGTGAGCCTGCATCATACTGACCTTGTAAATGATTAAAATGCTAAAACTAGGCAGATAGTAATATTTGCATTATTAGTGTGGGTGGCACACTAATACTATAGTACGGTTGAATATAACATTTGAAAAAGATCGCTAATTGAGAAGTATGCATTTTACTATGAATTATTGACCACTATGGATGTTATTTAATATTTTCTATGTGTTTGATGACTGAATCTGCAGATTTATATCAACATTTTATTTACATGTGCTACAGATTGTGCAAAAGATGATTTATATAAAAATGTCACCACTTTAATCAACATTCGTCTTTGCAATAATTGCCAAATAGGGAGCGATATACATAAATTGGCAATGGTATAAGCAACTAAATAAGCCAAAGAAAAATGTTAAAGGCAATAAGCTTTACAGCTTTTAGCTGTCATCTGTAGAAGGCAAAACACTCAGCTTAGTATAAGCATAGTGAATAATACTATTATGATGTCTGTTATAGCAATAAAGTTCTGAAAGACTCACATCAACAGAACTATTAGAATTCAAAATTTTACAATGAACATCAAAAAATTAGGCATCTCTGCATGGGCAAACAGTATCAAAAAACCACATTTTTTCCAAAAAACTACATTTTTCCATACCCAGAAAGAGCAACATCAGCATGCTGTACATTTCGTAGTTGAGAAAAAAAAAAAAAAAAAAAACAAGTTAGCAAACTTGCTTAAATCTTGCGTAACATAATCCAGAAACATAATTTGATGGAATCATATCGGGGACGGGTGATGAAATGTTGATTTTCCTTAACCAGTTGATGATATGGGTAAAAATAAAAGAGAAAAAAGAATGGATGCTATTGGAGTTGGGCAAGGTAGGGTGGAGAGGAAATGCAGTTATGTTTGTGCATCTAGGAGGAAGGGTTGAGGTTCCACGTTCAATCTCTGGCCTGTGCCATGGTGGGGGTAGCATTGTAATTGCATGGAAAGAATTTGGTATAGTGGAGGTTGTAGCTGGCACTATGTGAGCTGATGTGTGTAATATCAAGCAGCTTTTCTTGTTAGGGTATCATAAAAAAATCCGCATGGACAGTGTTTGTGAGACTGTTGCTCTACTCTGTGTTTCTGCTTCCCCTTCTCAACTCACCAATGGATGCATACGTCACAGCCCTGGGAGTAGAAATGCTGCACTAAGTTAAGAGGATTGGGACCAACATCATGCAGCTGGAAGGTAAATAAAGGAAGTAGGGGGGCACAAGGTAAGAGAGAAAGACCAACTCATCTCAACTCATGACCAAACAGAATCTCCTCAATCAACCAGAGGAACCTCAGTCTGGAAGATCAAACTTTGTTTTTTAAACAGTGTAATAACTAACATCTTCAGGGAGTATGCGCATCATCCACTTTATTTTCATTAAATTTCCATCACTTAAAGGAAGACCACTTTTGCCTACAAGAGTGATAAAGTAAGCCTTTCCTTTTTATCAGCAGCTTCTTGGAAACTGAAAACAAATGCAAAATTGAAGAGTATTGCATGAAATAATTCAGGAGAATTTTTACAGTTAAACTCAAAAGTTGAAAACATTTTTGCCCCTGTCATCCTTATTATTAAATGTGATTGACTTTACAGACTTTCTCAGTTGAAATTCACTGAGGTATTTACTTAGTTGAAAACTGCTTTTTAGATATGTGCAGGCGATCCATTCTACAGGGAAGAGTTAACCATGTAAACTCAGGAGTACTGTCTGCTTAAGTGAATTGCTCAGAATCACACTGTCAGCAACTAAAAATGGAAAGATTGGAACCCTGTACCCTTGACTATAGAAGGAAGTTCTTTAACAGCTTGGAGCCTTAGTCCTCCGTACCAACTGCTAGACCTTCATTAACTTCTTCATTTTTTTAATAAGTTGCTGAGGGTACCTGTCAAATCTTCGAATGCTCAAAATTTCGAACGTTACATTGTCGAGACCAAACGTTCGAAATTTTGAGTGCTCGAAGATAGACTTTCAATGACACCGTGTGGTGCAGATAGGGAGAAATTCTTTTTTCTGCACTGAAGTGCAGTCTCGGAGTTGGTAAATTTAAGTAGGGGGGTGTGGGGGGTGCAGGGGTGCTTGCCCCCCTGCCTACACTGTAAAGTATTTTTTTCTGTGTTTTCTTTTTTTTTATGTTTGAACATCCAAATGTCGAACATTTGGTCTCGACCATGTAATTTTCAATGTTTTGGATGTTCGAACATTTAACATAGACCCGTTGCTGAGGATTGCAGTCAGACAGTAATACCAGTCATAGCCTTTCATAGTTCTTGTTGTTTAGAAAATGCATATTGATGTACAACCTGTTTGTTGTTTTAACCTTTTAAGTGAATTAGAGTAGTCCATCTGTTATCTGCCTCTGATTTTCCTGAAAACCTTTGATTATGTCTTATATTTATGCTCCGTACCTAACTTCTTTTTCATTTTTACGTCATGAAGGAGTACAGTATTAGGGTTTCAAAGCTTGTTATTGTTCACAAAATGCATGTTCATGCAACACATGTTGTTCTGTTAACTTTTTAAGTAAAGTAGAGTTGTTTTGCTGCTGCTAACAAAATATTTTCAGTAGACAAAAGTACAGAGTTTGAATCATTCCACTTCCATTCACCTACTGTGTAACTTTGAGCAAGTCACTTAACTGGACAGTGATCCTCAGTTACCCCTGAAAAGGATCACTTTGTCCATTGGATTTACCTAGCTAACAAATACATGCAATTTAAAAATAATCCCTTTTAGAGCCTTTTTCCCACCATTATTCTTGGCTTTGTCCAGAATTCTTGGGCAATACGAGACATTATTGTCTATACTTTGCAAAATGTGTGGCTTTCTTGTAAATGAATGATTGAAACCACTTAAATAATGACAGTCATGTAAGATTCATACTTTGTATCCTTCAGTAAATGCTTGCTAATGCAAATCTTGTCATTCTAGCAGCAAGGTAGATGTCTGTCAGTTAATGCAGTGGAGTTGTTAATCAACTGCTTCCTGTTCCAGGGGTATAGCATTTGAATCTTTGCACCTTCACTTGCCTACTGTGAGACCCTGAGCAAGTGACTTACCTGGACAGTCCTTTGGGGCAGTTAGGAATCTGGGTTAGGCTCCTTAATGGTCTTCTGAACAGCATGTGTAGTAACTACCTGTGAATCTATAACTTTCTATGTATAAAAGAGAAATGTTAAAAATATGTTCCTGATTTTAGGTTTTTGTCTCTGATTTGTGAGCAAAGAAGTTGAGAGGGCAGAAAGGAGTTGCAGTGGGTTGTACTGTATGGTTCTGACCTTGTGTATTTTTATGTGCGCACGTATGAGTGTGTTTGCATGTGTGTAGGGGGTTTAGGTTTCAACTCTCTCTGATTTTTTCCTAATATGTGCGGTGTGTTGTTAATAAAATCTGTGTCTTTCTGGATAACTGCTTGGGAATGCAGTCATTAAATAATGAAAAACATAAGTTTCAGTCCTCATACATTTCAGAAAATGTTTGCTAACAGAAAATCTGCTATGCTAGCAACTTTTAAGTCTATGAGACTAGTATTTAAAATTGTTCCTAATTTTGGGTTTTTGTGTCTGATTCATGAGCTACAAGGTTGGGTTGGCATGGGGGTGCAATGTGTTGCTCTGTATGGTTCTTTAAGCAACAAGCTGAAATTTACTTATACTGCATTATTTATGTATTTGTTCATTTATTTGATCACAAGCGAGCATTTGAGGTGTATAAACTTGTGTGTGTCTGTGTGTGTGTGTGTGTGTGTGTGTGCGTGTGTTTATGCTTGTGTGCATATAAACACTCAGTACCTGCATCCTAGAGCTGTTAAGGCATTGAAGAAGGAGTCAGTTGTAGTAAATAGGAGCATAAACATATAAGCCATATTCCTTGGGAAAGATGCTTGGTTCCCTTGTTTTGTTGATTGTTTATTACCTGTTTGTGATTAAATTGGATAACATGGAGTCTATAAGTTTAATATTAATATTTCAACTATGAATACATTTTAATTTAGCTTGTTTTTGTAGCCACATGCATGGGAAATGCACTGTGTTGGACTACAGCAATTTGATATGTACTTAGGGCAGTTGAGTGAGGTCAGGATCTAATGTACTGCTTTCAGTAGTAAAGGTTTGATTCCATCAGTCTTCATTTGCCTACTGTGTGAGTCTGATCAACTCATTTCCCCAGACATTTCTCCTGGACTGCTCCTGAAAAGGGACACTTGCATCCACTAGGCTGTCCCAGGCTGCTAGCATATGACTACATTTGTCTTTTGAATTCCTACACCCTTCAAATAACTTGTAATAAATTCTTCACTGTATGCTATTTGACTGCTGTTAGCACATGACTACATTTGTCTTTTGAATTCCTAGACCCTTCACATAACTGTTGATTAGTTAATTACTGTATGCAATTTGACTGTGAATCCAGCATGTCTCATATATTTCGATGGGCTGCCAAATGCATTTTCAATAAATGTAAATTACAGTGAAGGAGACATTTACTGTTGCTCATGCTAGGTCTGTTTTCAGTGTGAGGGTCTTTTGTTTAGCAAATGGCTGTCAATGATTTTACTGTAAAACCTGAAACAGCAGTTTTTCAACTAAATCCAAATCTCTGATTATTGTAATAGTAAACAGTATGTACTCTGACATATTTGAACAATGTTTTACAATAACTGGGGACAGACAGCCAATTTATGGGACATTGATATGAGTGAGTCCATTACTCTGCCTAAGACCGCATTTGACCATGATCTGACTCTGCCTCCATGTACATGCTGCAGTCACCTTTTGGCATTCAGGAAGGTCCCTAACACAGTGCGGCACGGTGCTCTAGCCTAAAGACCTGCACCACCATATAAGATGGGCTCCTCAGTCATGCTAAATGCTAATGAAGCAGTCTGAAAGAGTGGCATATGCTAATTGGTTGGATGCTCTCTCTCCCCAGAGACACCTCAAGGAAAGCATTTACATTCCAAGTAATTCAGCCATGTTGATCAGCATGACCAGCACACTGTAGTATTGAACGCAGCCAAAAATATGTATTCAGCTACTGACCACAACCATTGTATGGGGATTGGAGGGTGGGGAGAGCCACTAGACATCAGGGGCTACAATAATTTGAAGTGCCTTAGCAACATGGGCATCAGCATGGGCTCAGTGGTTGGGGGAACACTAGATACCTCAGCACTGAAGTGTCATAATAGCATAGACATCAGTACGGGGATCAGAGGTCGGTGGAAAAAATTAGGCACCAGGAATAATTCAGTGTTTAAGCGTCATAACAGCATGGACATCAGCATGCACATTGGGGGTGGGGAGGTGAGGAGAAACATCAGGCACACCAGCGTCACATTTTAGTAAAGTGTAATAGTCGCACTGCCATCAGTACGAGGATGGGGTGGGAGAGAACATCAGGCATTAGGGATTACACCTGTACGTGCCACAATGGCAGTGACTTCAGGATGGGGGTTGGGGTGGGAAACACTAGACACGATGGCAACTACAAGTGTGCCATAATGGCACTTAAACTATTATGATGATCTGGGGATAAAGGGAACCACAG
Source organism: Protopterus annectens (assembly GCF_019279795.1). Classification (NCBI taxonomy): domain Eukaryota; kingdom Metazoa; phylum Chordata; order Ceratodontiformes; family Protopteridae; genus Protopterus; species Protopterus annectens. The sequence continues at coordinate 848,729,677 of NC_056733.1, read as the reverse complement.
AAAGTGAATGTGTGTGTGTGTGTGTGTGTGTGTGTGTGTGTGTGTGTGTGTGTGTGTGTGTGTGTGTGTGTGTGTGTGTGTGCGTGTGTGCATGTGTGTATGTGTGTGTGTGTGTGTGTGTGTGTGTGTGTGTGTGTGTGTGTGTGTGTGTGTGTGTGTGTGTGTGTGTGTGTGTGTGCATTTGTGTGTGTGTGTGTGTGTGTGTGTGTGTGTGTGTGTGTGTGTGTGTGTGTGTGTGTTTGAATGTGTACTTCTGTGTGTGTGGGGGGGACAGTGACTGTGGGACGGGAGGATGCCAATGCCTAAATAAGCAGCAGTTTACTGTCTCAATTTGCAGATCAGCAATGATAACTGCAATTCACAGACACTCAAATTAGTCAGTAATGAGATCTTTCCTCATCAAAGATAACATGCCTCTGAATTATAAAAATGTCACACCATGGGAGCAGGACTCATGCTAGGCACTTTAATGAATTCCTGGGAATGCCTTCCAAAATGTATTAACTCAAAAAGCTAATGCTGATTCCCCTTTCATTATTGAACAACAAGTGTAGTGTTAATCCTTCTGAAAAGTGTAATTCTGACAACATGTTGTAGGACTATAAGGAATAACATCTTGTCCTAAAGAAACAAGTGCATAAAAAGTGCCAGTTTGATATGGTCTGGCAGTTAACAAGAAAACCTTCATAAATATCAACAAAATCCATGCAATGCTTGAATCACTGAGTAGACTCTGATAATAAAATTAAAGGGTCGGATTCTGAAAACCTTACTTTAAGCTACTCTGTGTTACTCCATTGTGATTCTTAAGTACAAACCAGCATAGCAACACATTCTGCAGTAACTGTTGGCTGTTAGAACCTCACCTAAAAAATATATTGACACAGAGAATCATGCAATAATAACTTGACATCCTTTAAGAAGGCACTTGCAGAACAGGGGTACTGTTTCTACCAGAGCCGCATAAAATAGAAGGAAAGAATACTGGATGTTTATTGTAATACACCTTATGAAAATATTTAGCAAACAAAGTTAAAAAGTCAAAATGTACAGAATTCTAAGTTTTATGTGGTGTGGCTATGACTTTCAAAAATGAACAAAACTCTTCAGTATTCTTAAAAAAGAATGTCAGCAATTCGAATGCCTCAGGAAAATGATAGCAGAGTTCTTTAGAACTCACAGTGTTTTCTAGCACAGATACCATTTATTAAACAATTTCTCAATTATTTAATTTTTATTTTACACGAGTCCCTGTGGAATATTATAAATGTAGCAAGCCTCATCATTCCCCTAGTAAAGAAAACTCAGAAATGTCCTAGTAAAGAAAACTCATACTAAAGAAAACTCTCTTTTTTTATAAAACGGATCGACTCTTATACAGAATAATGCCAGCCAAGTTCTCCTTTATATCTTCTAACAGTCTGATGCTTAAACTGGGGACTGAGAGGAACACTACAAAGCACCTTTCACTTTCTCTGATGGAGACTAAAGCAGAACTGTCACAGGAATAGCCTGGTATCAAATTATTATTCTAAAAACATATAGTGAGCCAGCCAATAACCAGTTAAAACATTTCCTATTTTACAAATAACCCTCTTCTTACTAAAATAAATAAGATGACCAATAAACCAAACAAATCAACTAATACAACAAATACTGCAAACTAACACACAACATAACAAAGATACTAGTTATACATACATTTTCATTACAGATAACTCCAGTTAGGCAGTACATCATAATCCAGGTACTTAGCAAAATGGATATTGGGTTAACACCCCCACATAAGGCCCGCCAATAACATACAGAATCATCATATGTAGAAATGGACAAACAAAGGCCAATTACATGAGGCTTCCCACGTGTACAATGAAACAGCAATAATTTTCTCACAGTTAACGGAGATTTCTTGGTATGCTTAGAAAACCTATGAGGTAGTTTCTAAGTCATGCAACTTCTCTATAGATAATCCAAATTAAGCTGCATTAAGTTTTGGCTTTATAAGCTACCTTGTTTGTTTGTTTGTTTATTATTTGGTAACTGGTAAATGACCAGTTTGAGAAGACATTGTAGTCTGTTACCAGGCTATGTTGCAAAGACAATGCAAAGTTTGCTATTGTACAGATTCAAACACATATATACAAAGTTTACAGTAGATTAAGACAGGCGGTTTTGCACATACTTAATACAATCAGATAATATAGCAAATATACTTCATCAAAACACTGATAGTTGGAAAAATTAAGAATTTTGGTGGAACTATAAAAAGAACTACATGGAACATGCATAAGCATTCCATACCGATTTTTATACAATCAATTCATACATTTAGATTTGATTGCAAAATATCATACTTTAAGTTTTTGGGAGGGATATTCACATTTTTTTTGCTTTGGAATAATAATAAAATGACTTTTTCTAGTGCTGAGAACAAACACTAATAATTTGTAAAGTGAACCTCATGAAACAATATATATCAAGAAACAGCATCAGCTCCATTACAATTCATTAAGCCATGCAGATCAAAAGCATGTAAGTCAAAGAGGCTAAAGTGCAGTGTCAATGGCAGAACAGGTACTACCCTCATCTTTGGCACAAAAGTCTGTGGGTTCTATTCCCACCAGGTAGATTGATTGCTGATAATGCAGTGCAGCATAGAGGGGGTACTGCACTTCTGAGTATGTCATCCTTTATATGAGATATTAAACCACGATTTCATCTGCTTGAGTTGGTAGTAGCTCAGATGGATGTAAAAGAAGAGAACAGGGAATGTTCCACAGTGCCCTTGCCAAATTTCCCCTAGTAGTATAAATACCACCCCCTGAAATAAAGCTACTAGATTAGTGGCATTAACCAAGTCAAGAAAGGATAAATAAATAAAATTAAGAAAAAAAAATGAGAAACGTGCTGCAGCTTTCTGGTAGCGAGCCAAGTAGCTCTTATAGGTTGGTTTCTTAGTGCCATGTTGTCAGTTGTATAATGACAATTGACTCTTGTAGTCAGTCTGGATAGTGCAGAAAGAAGGCAAGGAGAAAATGTTTTATTTTATTTATTTTTTCTGCAGCCAAAATCATGTATTACTGTTTAGGAGTTTGACAGATAACTATCAGTAGACCGGTATTACCTAAATATACTAAAAAGGAAAGTAGAAAATATAATCGCTTGCAACCCCACAGTGCATTGGTCAACAAGAAATAATGCCAAGTTTTACCACAAGATCTAGAACCTTATTTTCTTGAACAGTAATATGATGAGGGAGACTAGGCAAAACAGAAAATGACCTTTCGGCTACATTACTAGGTTCAATAGGTGCATTAAATTGATTAGGAATGTGATACAAAGGAAATGGACATTTCTGAACTCTGATCCAGAAATTAAGAAGATAGTTAGAGACATACCATATGTTATATTCAAAAAAGAAAACAGTTTAAAACAGAGGTTATGGTATAAAGACTCGACATTCTGTAAGCCATGTTTAGTTACTCCTACTAACCAAAAAGCTAAAGTACCCTGCTATAATTGTGTATACTGCAAATATATAAATATAAATAAGGAGTTTATATGCCCTATTAATAAACAAAAGTTTATATTTAAAACATTTGCTACCTGTGTTACAGAAAATGTGATTTATTTTGCCAATTGTGAGAAATGCAACTGTTTCTATAAAGGAAAAAATAATCAAAAGTTTAAAGAAAGAATAGGTTCACATCTATCCGGTATACATAGAAGTATAGAAACAAATGTAGTGAGCAAATATATAATCCAAAAAGGAAGAGAGCATACATTCAAATTTAGGGTACTGCAGAAATTAACTTTAAACAAACTTGGGGCTGATCCACTGAATAAAACTGAGATAGCAGAGTATAAGTGGATATATTACTTTAGGGCCACTGTCTCACCAGGGTTAAATTCAGCTAATAGTATTAACCCAGTTTTAAAAAATAAGCAAGGATATATCTGATTATATTAACTGCACTAAGTACGTTATTTAATTTTAAGTATTTACTGTATGCACTGATGTATGAAGTTATTATATACAGAGCTTCTCTTTTAGAAAATTTTAATTTTAATTAAGTGTCATGTGATATGTAATTTTTGATTTGATAGACTGCTGAATTAATTTAAACTTGTTAAATCAGGAAGATGAGATACTGTTTTTAGCATTGAAAAATAGTCTGTGTACTTGAAAGCTTTGCTGTTTATACAAAACCACCATTTTGAATTTGGATGGCTGGATTCTGAGTTTGTTACTTTTGCGGTTATTTGTTTTCACTTGTGAATCTGTTTGGCTACCAGGAGAAATTTTCTTGTCAAGATCTAGAAATATATGAGTCATGTTTTGGCTAGTAAGGCTGCAGGACATTTTAAACTTGCCACATCAATACAAATAGCATACAAGTGTTAAACTCCCCCAAATGGAGTCTTGTCACATCAGTACTACAATTAATAATGATAAATAACCATAAAGTGAGTTGAATCTCTAAGTACAGACTAATCAGAATGTGTTTACTATGTTTATTATCCAATTTCCATACTAGATTAATTGATAAGGGAAGCACAAAGATGAAAACTGAGAAATATTGAACATGAATGTAAAACCATGAAAAGCGGGAGACATCAGTTGCATAAAAGTTGGGAATGAAACATTTTGGAACTATGTTTTCCTGAAGAAAATACAAAATCTTCAATGTGAAAAGAGTAAAAACATGCAATAACAAAATATTTTTCCCTGACTGGCATCCCCCCCCCCAAAAAAAAAAAAAAAAAAAGAAAACGCTGTTGCTTACTGCAGAATGAAGTAGAGAACTTACCTGCAGCAGGTCATCACTTAATACTTCTGTCTTTTCAGCTCTGGAACACAAAACAAAAGCAACAGTCAGCAAGACTAGACAATGAACATGTCCAGTGTAAATGCATGTGAAATGGTCACTAATTAAAGATTATATGGCAACTCATAAATGTTTGAAATCTTCCTGCACTCTAAACTTACATCTCCCTTATGTCCACATTGTGATAGCCAGAATGCTTAATACTAAACATATTCTGGAGCTGTAAATTCTCATACAAATTTTGGTGTTCACTCAAAGTCAGAATAAGCAAAATGGGATATGAGAAATCTACATTATCCTGGAAATTTGCCCTATTATATATTCCTCCTGTGATGCTAAAGAAACAACAAAAAATAATATTAATTACACTATTCACACTTATAAAGTATTATAGTACACTGAACTGGAAAAACAAAACTCAGATGTCCTGAAATTAATCCAGACATATAGCTATTAGATACATAACAGGACACAGATTTTTAATGTATACCCAAAAATGAAATAAACATTTCATTGAATTTTGGAACTCGCTAATGGATCATATACTGAGATAACATCCACTGACTCCTACCAATGTCCAGTTATTAAGGAATAAAACTGTATTTTCTCTCTACACTCCGACCCCAACACCTCTCCCCCTCCATCACTTATTTACAATCAATACACTTTTAGGATACTTGCTATAATCCAGCCTAACTTTATTCTTCCACAATATAAATAATTACATAGCAAGTGCACCTACAATGTCAACATGCTGGTTGTGTTTTTCTGGCAAGCAGTACATATGTACATATGGATTCACTTTACATCCTAGAAATACTGAAATATCGAAATTCAGTATTTTGAAGCTATAAAGTCAAATTTTTGAAACCATGAAAACTCAGAAATGCGAAATTCAAATCTCGCACACCGGAGATTTTGAATTTTGTGCTTCTACTGCACACACACACACACACACACACACACACACACACACACACACACACACACACACACACACACACACACACACAAACACAAGCTCTCTACTACATAAAATCAGGGGGGCAAGCCCCCCTGCACCCCCATGTGGGGGACTGCGTCCACCCCCCCCTAAATATTCTCACTCCAAGGTCACACTGCACACAAATACACACAAAACACCACCACACAAGTTACATTCTCCTCGCACACACACATCACAGCAACAAAACACACTGACACACACCACACCCCTACTAAAAACCCTTAACACACACACACACACACACACACACACACACACACACACACACACACACACACACACACACACACACACACTTACCTGAATCCATAACCACAGCAAAACGTCAGAAGTCGCGCTTCAGAGATTTCGCTGTTCTCAGGATTCCACTTTATGGGCTCGAAATACTGAATTTCGATATTTCAGTATTTTGAGCTTCTAAAGTGAATCTGTATATATGTATATAGTTTATTGAATGATTTAATATTTTTCTCAACTTTTTTGCTAATCATATGTGATAACACCATCTTGTCACTCTATTACATTTAATTGTACTTAACATTGTTATCTAACTATTTTTGTTTTCTGGGCTGATATGTTTGTTCTTGGTATTGAACTCAACGGAAATGTTATTTAAGAAATGTCAATAAAGAAATTGTTAAAAAAAATAAAATGTTGCTACACTTAGACTAGCAAAATATTGTGACATAAAAATAGATGTTTATTATCCCACAAAGTTATGATCATGTACGATCAGCTGTAGTGGGGGGTGTTAAAACAACTGGGATCCTGGAAGGGGGTACAATCTGAAACCTTTATTCAGTTTAAAAACAATCACACAATATAATTTTATAGATATTAAAAGGTACTCTGAGATATGAATGACTGTGACATCGATAGCATTGCTTTTATGCACTCTTCCCAAACTTGTTGGGCTCTTTTTTTATCTGAAATTGGACATTATTCCAAAATATTTGTCCCTCTCCATTTTAATTCTATGGTTTGAAGATTCTGTATAGACTTTCTTTATTTAGCACCACTATTTGTAAATTGTCAATTATTTACAACCATTTTCTGTGCATTGTCAAACGTTAGTCACACAAAGGAAAAATGCATCAAAACTTAAACTGTACAAATTAAAAACTCACCACACATAACAAAAACTCAAAGAAATTAAATCCAACCTTAGTTATATTAAAAACAAATAAAATAAAACACTAAAATATAAAATAAAATAAGAAAAATTTTAAATAAAATTACAACCTAAGCAACAAAAAGGAAATGGCATTAGTAACCAACTAGAAGCAAAATGGAAAATAAATACACATAAAAAGCCTACAAGCCAATACACTTTTGAATAACTCTTACGATATAAAATAAAGAACTTTAGAAAATTAAAACATTTTTAAAAGATTATAACTTATTCTTTAGATAGTCAAGCAATTAAGGCAGTTAACATGAGTAATTGACATATACTGTCAGCATACCAGGAAGTGTATGATAAAGTAGGCTCAAATCCAATAAGAGAAGTAAGACAATATTTTGAATATGAGGAAGAAGCAACTATGTTCAGTAGTAGTTGTATTTTTTTCTAGTAATATGTGCAGGTATATAGCAGACAGTGCTATTTTTGTGTGTGCATATACTAAAACAATGTACAAAGAATCGTGTTTCTTTATGTTTAATTCTGAATAGGTGGTCTGTGCAGCAGCATGTACTATGTGTAATGCTTAGTATGTTAAAAAACTTCCAGAAACTTAAGAAATACCATTTATGAGCATTGCTGTGCCATCATGTAAAAGAGCCCAGTCACTGCCTTACATTATTGATTATGCAAGGGATGATGGTGGGGTGGGGAGCTGGGATAGTTATTTGGAGCTTTTGGACTTCCAATGGCAGGAAACAAATGCTTATGCACAACCTGGTTTAAATACTTCAGAAAATATATGTTTACAGTTTGTTGAATTTTAAGACTTATAAATTCATTGTATTAGATTTTTAAGTATTAGTTAATTGTTTGGGAACGTGAACTACTTTTATTATGTGATTTAATGATGTTTATATAATGAGTGCAACTAAAAAGAGTAAATAAGTCTAAAGGGTATTCTTAAAAGGTTGAAAGCAGTCACTGTTTCATTGCTTAGTTTCCCATCGTGTTTGCATTGCCCTGTATAGACACAGACACTTTGTGTGACAATTTTCCTGTAAAAGCACTACCGAAATTTCACCAGTACCTAGTTGCGCATGGGACAACTAGTTTGCAGTGACAAGCACTGTCCCCAGAGTTGCAAACTGTATACTCCTGATATTGCTTTATATTCTCACTCCAACTGTCTAATTAATAAAAAGGGTCTATTGCCATAGATATGAACTTTCCCACTACCTCCGTTACCAGCTTCGTGGATATGGGCATCCTGAGGCAATGTAGAAATTGCCTCACTTACTGACAATCAGTTAGTTCATAAACAACTGATATGATATGTGAGAGATGTATTTACACAATGTCACTGGGGCCACATAAAAGTACTCAACGTCAATAAGGCTGTCAGTAGTACACACACTGCACCAATCACATAGATTTCAAAACAGATATGCAAACCCACATATGGTGGGAAACTTAAATGCAACCTTCCTAAACCCTAAAGACCTACTAGATGAAGTAAAAATAACAAATACCCTCAGCAGCCCCAAATGCACTATTTCAAAACAACACCCATATCAACATATACAGTCACATCTCATGGAGCCTTTACTTCTAGGCCCATAAGGTAAGCCACCACACAATCCAACATTGTAGTCATTGGAGATTCCACTGTGAGACACACTGATGTCCCTCTAACCAGACTGAGTAAGGCAAAAGTCACAGTCAGCTGCTATCAGGTGCTAGGATCTAGCACATTACACATGCACTCATGTCACTGAAACATAAGTACAACTAAAACTCAGTCATAGTCCATGTGCGTGTAAATGACCTGCGATGTACCTCCCTAGACTACATGAAGAGAGACATCATGGAGCTCTCAGAATATCTGTCCCAGGCTGGTATGAGCCTAGCATTGAGCAGCATTTTACCTTCTCCAAGTATGATGTCACAACATGAACAAAATATGAATGACTTTAATAACTGAATTAGTTTCTGGTGTCATTCTAAGGGGCTGCAGTATTTGTTGGCATGGAAGTATAGGGTCAACAGACCACACTGCCTTGCTAGGGATGGTCTGAACTTCTCCCCTCTAGGCTTTCGAATATTAGCTAAAACATTGTCTTCCCCATGGTACCTTTTTTAGACAATTCCAAATGGAAAGTACTTCCAACATAGCAACATAGCAAATCAAAAGCAAGAAAATCTAAAGGTATTAATGCTCAATGCTAGGAGACTAAAAAAAAACTCCACTCCCCTATAAGCTCTCTTTACCCTAGAGAATGCTAATGTCTGTGCAGTCACTGAGACATGGTTTAAAGCCATGGAGAGCACACTAACATTATAATGTCTTCCACACATTTAGCCAACTACTTTACAAGCAGGGACTAAAGGTGGAGGTGTCCTGATTTATGTCAAAAATAAATATACCTCAAGGCTAGTCAAACAGGACAGTGTGCTTGAGGTACTCCATGTTCAAATCACCATAGACAAAATCCAATACCACTTCCTCGCAAGCTATAGGTCTCCCTCTATGAGTAAGGAAACCCATACCATGTATTTAAACTTATTGGAAACACTATATGACACCAAACATACAGGCACAGAGATTTCTGGATTTTGTAAACACAAACTTCCTGGACCAGATTGTCAATACACCAACCAGGGGTGCAACCATACTGGATCTGGTCCTCACTAATATGGGAGAGTGCTGCACACCTCCTACTATAATGTCTTCCCTGGTAAGGTCAGACCACAAAATGGTCTCCTTTGAAGTAAAAATAAAACCTGGAACCCCAGGTAACCCTGGAATATTCAGGAACTACTCTAAGGCTGACTTCCTGCTGTTAAGTGATAACCTGGCAAAATCTGAAGTTCCTATAAACCCTGAGAACACTACTGCCTAAGAATAACTGTACACAGAAACCCTGCACAAGCATATTAATAGCTGCACAGAGGTAGCTCTACCCACCAGGAAGAAGTACAGAACTAAATAAAAAAACAAGCCACCCTGGTGTAATCACAAAATCAATAGGCTGTGTAACAGAAGGAAGAAAATCATACCAAAATTAGGAGTGCAGTACCTAGCAGGATAAAAGCACTCTCATCATATTAAACAAACAACTCAGAGGACAAATAAAGTCTACCAAAGCCAAATTTGAGGCACATTTCATCTCTCAGGCCAAGGATAACCTCAAAACATTCTTTAGCTATGTCTGCAACCTCAAAGGCAATACACAATTGTGTATAGAGTTCATTGTAAATGCAGCCACCTATACTGAGCCAGAAGACATAGCAAACCTACTGACCAACAAATTTAGCTCCAACTTTACCCCTCTCTACCCCTCAACCTTCTATCAGAAAATAACATCAAATATAACTCCTCCTGCTATCACTAGGGAACAGGTCCTTAATGCTCTCTCTAAGGCCAAGAACACTTGCATCAATGGGCCCAGACAATATCTCAAGATGCCTTCTAAATATCATAAAACATGACCTATCAGGACCTCTGGAATTGCTGTTTAACTGTGGCCTCCAAACAGGCTTTATATATCATGAATGGAGAACAGCAACAATCATACCTCTGCACAAAAGTGGGCCATCTACAGACCCTAGAAACTACAGACCCATAAGTCTCACTAGTCTTATATGCAAAACTATGGAAAAAATTACTATGGAAATAATCAGTAATGATATAGAAAACCTCTAGACACTGGACCCAACTCTGTATGGTTTCCTCAAGAGTAGGTCATGTCTACTCAACCTGGTGGACTTATTTGAGAAGGTCTCCAAAGCAATGGATGAAGGCAAAATGGTTCAGTTCACACTGCCCACCTTGACCTGGCCAAGGCATTTGGAACAATACCCCTCTTGGACATTGTTGACAAACTCAAGAGGTTAGGTACAAATCCGTATGTCACCTGGTGGATAGCCAACTGGCTCACAGACATGACCCGGGAAGTAAAAATTGATGGGATCTCCTACAGGCCTTGCATACAGGGCATTGTCAGACTCCATTCTGTTGGACCTCCTGCATATCAGTAAAAAAAAAAAAAAAAAAAAAAACAGCACCAGAATTACCCACTCTAAGGACTTAAACCTTGCCTGTGATATAAATAGGGCCTGTTGGAGAGACAGGTATGTATCCCAGAGACTACCCTATCTCTGGAACAGGCTCCCCAGCCATGTGAAGCAGAGTTCCTCCATAACTCAATTCAAGTGTAACTTGGACAATTGGATGGGGAACAGGAAATTCATCTCTGGCTTGGTACCTATGTCTCTAATGGACGCAGGTACCCTGTAAATGTTTCATCTTCCAGGCCCCTGCTTGTAAATGTTTCATCTCCCAAGTCCCTGCTTACACTTAACAAGGGTAACAGAATTTGTCAGAGATTTGGGATGCATTGCTAGGTTTTAAAAGCCCTTGTGGTCATTAGCCTTGTAAACACGTATGAACCTATGTTAAAAGTCTAACATTATCATGAACTGGGGGGGGTCACATATGAGTGGCAACATTTTCAACTTTGGGGCCTTGGTACAGAAATTGAGAAAGGATGAGTCTAGGACTGGTCTTCATGTTCCTTTTTTTCTTTGGCACCCTAAATAATTTGGAGTGGAAATCTTTGCCTGCCTGATCTGATGGAAGTAGTTTTATGACCTCTGACATACTGCGATGGTGGTGCTGCAGTGGCGTTGTCACCTAGAGCATCTTCTGTGTGGAGACATGCATGAATGGGTGTACCTTCGTTGAAGGTTGTGTGTCAGGGCCAGCAACTCAGCACGCAAAAATCTACTGCCAATCATTAGCGGACCGGAGTTCTGCTGTGGCGACCCCTAACCGGGAAAAGTCGAAAGACACAACAACAGCAACAACACAACATGTGCTTCAAAACTAGAGGAAACAGGGAAGTTTTGTTTACAGGATACAGGAGAATCCCATGAAAGGGAGCAAGGGATTCACACTGCCATCTGTACCCCTGCTGGATGATATAGTCGAAGGTTTTCTCCAGAAGGGAACTTTTCTGCCCAGCCACGAAGGATCGCTAGCCTACTGTACTTCCATGAAGCCTGCAATGGGAGAGCTTTGGCAGCAAGAAGGCTCTGAAGCTTTTGTAGCCTAACCAATGCTTTTCTCTGGCTCTCTCTGAGCCCCAAAGCAATTAAGAAATATGGAAGGTGCTCTGAAGATTTGAAAGCTGTCTGTTGGTCATAGCCTTGTCAGGATTTAACCCATATGCCTTATGCTACAACAACAGTGAGCTAATGTTGAACATTATTCATAATAATTTTCTTGTCCGTACTGATACATGTTGACCATTAGGTGCCCATCCTATTATCTCTAGTCACCGCTCCCAATACTGCAGCCCTAGTTTTGGTTTCCAGACTCTGGGATGGCATGGTAGGCTGCAAAGTGAGATTGGGATATATATACCTGTGGGAAGTGGAACAAGGCCACATGCAGCCTCATATCCATCACTTGAATTAGGTCTTCTGATGTCTGATGTAACCAACCCACAGTTTGCTAGGTTATGTTATCAAGATGGGTGTGCAATGGTGTTGTCAGGGGTGCTGTTCCCATCAAAAAAGTAGCTGAACCTCACTGTTTACCTATCTACCTTAGCAATGAGTATTCTTGTCACATCTCTGGTATTACTTCTTTAGCATATGAAGTACTAGTAGGTCATATAATATTTTAGCATATGACCCGCTAGTAACCCCAGCAAGCGTTCACCTCTCCACTCTGAAAGAGAAGGCATTACCTCATCAGTGCTCTTTGCTCTGTCATTGACTCTTCTAAGGCCAAGACCAATAATTAGACCCTGGGCAACTGGAACATACCCAGGGTCGTATCCCTTTTTATCACATAGCTCTGGAACTTGCAAACATGAATTCAGAGTAAGATATAATAGCTATTATTGGTCCTCTACTAGTTTCCCTTTAATGACAATTCCTTCATATCTGCATGGCATCATCTTGTACATCAATATCATGTCTCCCCTGTTTCTTCTGTTCTCTAGTAGCTCATTTTATCCCTGGCTGTACTCTTTCCCCTCCATGTAGCACAATCTTTTGTAGCTTTTTCCTAGACTTACTCCAGCAGCCAGATGTCCCTTTCCTTGTACAACCTCCAGAGCTCCACAAATACTTTGGGTATGTGCTGACAAAGGCCCAGTAGAGTGAAAGCATTACATCTTCACTTTTGAAGTTTGCTCCCTAAGGATACTCCCCAGTATTCTATTCGCTACTGTTTCTACCCTATCACTTTACCCCTAGTGGTGCAGTCCAGGCATTATAAATATCTCCTGATCATTTTCAGTGCTGCTCTTATCTGATATTCATGCCAGGATTATTGTGGCCCAAAAGCAGGGTCTATGTTAAATCATTGAATGCTTAAAAAAGCAAATGATGATTTAATGAACCCATGTAAGTGAAAGTATACAATCTCGAAAACTTAAAACAGTGATTTTTTTTCCAAGTGAAAAAAATCACTGTTCCACAAAACAAAACAAAAAAATTTAACACATTACATAAAGTGGGGGGCTTCACCCTCCCCACATCCCCCCTACTTAAATATACCAACTCTGAGATCACACTGCAGTCACGAAAACAGCAAAGTAATGGAAGAGGTCAAGAGACGTCTTTCCCAGGGAAAGAATTAGCTTATATGCAGTTTCGCTATTTTGCCTTTTCTTGTTTTCAAGTTCGATCAAGACGCATTCGAAAGAATGTGTCTTCGATCATTTAATAGGAACCCCAGAAGGAGCACTTTGCAGTTTGTCTGCACTGAATCTTGCGTGATTACCTTTCTGCCACTTAGCATGTTCAAATCCTGTCTTAGACTCTTTCCACACTCTTAATTGCTACACCTTTGCATAATTAGAGAAAATGTGATCATATTCTCTGTTCCCTCAAATGCATCTATCTAGACTCAATGTTTACACAGATACATGGCTAGTTGGTGGCCATCATTAAATATTTTTGACAGTAACTAACTAATGATATCATGAAGAAGTTTCTGTGTTAAATTTAGAAAAATGCCATATATTATATATGACAAATATTAAAAGGAATACACATATTTCTTAGATGATGGTGCTGTTTCAGAAACTAAGTTCATTACGGATATATGAACCATTAGTTCTGACATCACCAGCTTTGCTAGTAATGACAATACGAATCTGAAGTGATGTTTTGCAACTAAACAAAGTATTACTAATAGCATATGTAGTTCATAAATTAAGATTATAATTCCCTAAATGATTCAATTAGCATTACTAGCATTCAGACAGCTTATTCACATTAATACTACAGACGGAGATTCAATTATACCCAATGATTTACAAATGCTAGAAAAATTGCTGTATATTACTATTTATTTTATGGTAAATTATGGCTGATTTGCTTTCAATGAAACTTTTATTTGAAAAATTGTATCTGGAAATGTTTACATCTCTTAGCAGCATGAGGATAAAATAATAACTTATGCAACTGGCACTGTGAAGTGGAATTAGTTTAGCTCACAGTAATTGCCACTCAACATTCCTTGCAATTTAAATTACCCTCTCATTAAATCTGTAAAAAAATCATTATCTAGTAATGTCTGTTTATGAGCTCTGAGATACTGAGTATCACTGAGCCCGTAAGCCCATGAGCACATATAAACAAAAGAAAACAGTGGCTTTAATCTATAAAACACCCAAGTCTTCAGTTTTGGTCTCAGCCTCACAGTCCAAAATCATAAGACACATGAGTAGAAGGGAATGCTATTTCATGACACTCTCATGAAAGAAGCATATATGGACAGAGTATTACACAGGGCACCATCAGATTTGCCAATGAAAACTAGTAACAGTACAGAGAAACACTATCAGAATGAAATAAACAAACGCAGGAAAAGGTGGGGAAGGCGCCTTCAACCAAGAATGTTTCTGTTTTCCACTGAACAGTAGTGTCAAGCCAACAGCAAGGTTAAAAGAGAGTTAAGGTACACTAGGTACATAAAATGTTAGAGTAACATACACCACTGATTCTATTCAGAAGTGAAGGTCATCTGCCGTTAACTAAGCACTCAGGATAAAACCACTGAAAACTGTAGTGAATGAAAGGTACTCTGCTGCTAGACAGAAATTTGTGGGGATGAGGAGTTGTAGGATAATTATTTTTAGTGTACACATATGCAACACAATTAATACATAACTACTAATTACGTTTTTTCTGCAGTGAAGGTCTGTAAATGGAACAAGTTTATTTACTTTTGTAAACCAAACACTGTCCAAGTTACAGCTATACTACACACAGAAGCCTCAGTGTATAGCAATGAGAGAAGCAGAACACTAACCATATCTGCCCAGCTACCATCACTTTGGATTGCTGTGTATTGTTTTTTTAAAAACACCCAGAAAATGTATTTTGTTTGCAGCCTTTTAACTCAAAAAGCATAAAATCATGCAGGAAAACTGCTGTGGCAGCAGAAAATGCAAGATCCTACCAAATTCTTTGTAAGAAGGCAATGTAAAGATTTACATTTCTGTCAGTCTCTAAAAGCATGTTCCTCATATATTTTATATTTGATGTTGTACAATTTATTAAGTAGATGCCAACTATCTCACCACATTTCTTTCACTAAGATTAGGCTAAGATGCAGGTATGTCTGAAATGTACATTTTTTTGTGAAACAAACAGCATCATGACATTCATTTCTTCTGCAGCTAACGCACACAAACACAGTTTAGTAAAAAAGTAAAATAAACTTCCATACTGCTGCTACAGAATATAGCCTGGGTTATTTATTTATTTATTTACCATTTGTTAACTGGGTAGGTGGGCTTGTTTGAAGAGGCTTTTCAGCCATAACCTGAGGAAACTCCCACAATACAGTAGTTTTACAGTAAGAAATAGGTTGCAGTACAATACTTAAAGCTATAGTTGTATACAAACAGGTAAATTTGTAATGTAAAATGTGAATTATTAATAAAGAAATACTTTCAATTACTAACAAATTAAAATAACAAAAACAAACACACTTTGTACTTTCAACATTTTAGGGGATTAATAAGAACATCAGTGGAACATGGCTGTGTATTCAATTAAGACTGACATAAGAAGACTTGAAAATTATATACATTCAAAGGCTGGCCTGCAGCAAAATGCAATTTTCATAGAGGATCTCTAAGAAGAGAACTATGAGGTGTGTGTGTGGAGGGGGGGAGTTGGCTAACTGTTATCTCCGCAACATTTACAGCTGGAATCATAGCAGATTATTAGGCTATCAACCCAGAGGTCATTTTAAGCCTAGCTGTTTCAACCCAATGTAATACCGTAGAAATACTAGTTAATACCCAAGACTGCATTAAGTGATGACTGCTCATGTCCAGGAGGGTTGTAGGCATTATCCCCGGTAAGAATTTACGGTGCCCCATCCACTAGTCCAGGTTTCTCTTGAACAGTGTCATAGAGGTGCTCTGTTTCACATGAATTGATAGCCTGTTCCAAAGACATGGCAGTCACTGGGAGATAAATCTGTCCTTCCAGCAAGTCCTATTTAAATTGCAGGCCATATTTAAGTCCTTGTATATGTTCAAACAGGCTCTTTTTGGCTGTGTTAGGGAGTTTGTCCCCCTGATTTCAGATGGAATTTTTTTCTATAAAAGTGGGGCCTAGTCTGGAGAAAGTCCCTTCACCAATAACTGTTTTAAAAGGGGGTCTGTTAATTAGGATAACATTATTTTTTAAGTTTCATAATAAGTAAATTCTTCTTTTTTGGTGGCCAGTAGCCTTCATTGGGATTTTATGACATAGAGTTCCTAGAGATTAGCAGACCTTTTGAGTTGCTGGTATGCAATTTAAACTATGGAGGAGGATGCAGCAGTGTGAGTCTGGGCCCTTGCTAGAATACAAATCTGCAAATTTTATTTTCAGTAGTTGTCTTTGGTATTACTGTGGAGTGGAAGCTAAGTAGTGGTGAACCGTATTCCAGTTTAGAAAGGAGTATATTTTTGTCAATCACCATTTATGCAGCTGGTAAAAGCAAACTTGTGATTCTATAGCAGAGTCTTAACTGTGGAAATACTTTATTCATGTCAGTGTCAGTATGGGTTGAGTAAATGAGTGCCAGTTCTAGAGTTATTCATGTATGTGTGTGTATATATATATATATATATATATATATATATATATATATATATATATATATATTGTGTGTGTGTGTGTGTGTGGACTGGATAAAAAAGCTCCAGAGAGTTAGATAACATCAAATAAAATAGTAGTACAGATGTAATAATGTTAACAAAGAATACATACAAACAATATGACAGTGAAATACTTGCATACAATAAAGCATTATGGAGACACCAGTGATGTAATAAACAAATGACAAATTTGATATTCAGTGTATACAACAATATTAGAAGTATAGCCTATTATGCTAGTATATATATATATATATATATATATACATATATATATATATATATATATATATATATATATATATATATATATATATATATATATATGAAGATACAAGCACCCCCCAGGAATGGTGAGAGGGCAGGTGTTAAACGGTACAGATATATAGTATGATGAGTGGTTAGTATGAATGTAAAGTATTTGTTGATATAGATCAAGCAGGCAAGGTACATGGGCATAGCCACGAGTTAGTGAGAAATTCTTCAAGAGAGGATAGCGTTCAATAGTCTTCCAGTGTGAGCATAGAGTTTATTCCATACTTTTTCTGCTTTATAGATTTCATACAGAGTGTGCAAGCAGCGATTTGGGGAATAGTGCTGAAGATACATGGCAGGTAGAGGGATTATATAGCATTCTACGAGTTAGAAAAAGTTGTATATGAGCTGGTTGATGGAGTCGTAACCAGCTGGGATCTAGTAATGCAAAGCAATGATGAGCTCTATGTGGCAGGTTAGCTGCAAACATAACTATTACAGCATTACTCCAGTTATGACTTAAGAAA
This sequence comes from Protopterus annectens, assembly GCF_019279795.1. Taxonomy (NCBI): domain Eukaryota; kingdom Metazoa; phylum Chordata; order Ceratodontiformes; family Protopteridae; genus Protopterus; species Protopterus annectens. The sequence continues at coordinate 848,711,753 of NC_056733.1, read as the reverse complement.
CAGATCTGGATGTTAGTCAAAATAGGTGAGCCACACAGCAGACAGGGTAAGAGCCAGCGAGGATGATTCTGCTTGAAGTAAAGAATTTTTTTGGTCTATATAGCAGACTAATTCTTGAAAATTTTTTTAATATACTTTTATGTATTTATTTATTTTACATTTGTTTACTGGGAAAGCCTGACTGGACAGGCTGTCCATTTTCAGTGGAGGCGTGGGAAAAAAAGCTCCAATATGATTAATATTAGTATGTGAAAAATAGCAAGAATACATTACAGTAAGTGTACATAAGGAAAGCTCCACTTAATATGATATAAAATCAATGCCGTACACAATAACAAGAGTTACATTTACAGGTAGAGAAACATAGTAAGACAGTGCACTTAATACAATAAAAAAGAAATACACACAAGTGACAGTGGCTGCATTTTGAGGTGCTAAAAGTGGAGTAAGACATATACATGTTAAACTTGAATAGCAGAGATTATGTTTAAGGTTGTTGAAAGAGGGTATAATATGCCATCAGCTCAGCTGATACAATTTTGTATGTGAAGAGCAAACATTAAGTTGTCATCTATGGTGACTCCAAGCAATTTGGTATGGATAACTACTTCAATAGCTGCATTGATTAGATAGATAATGTGGAAGTTACTTTTAGCATTATCATGGAACTTGGGGAAAAACAGTAGTAGTTTAGTCTTTTGGGGCTTCAGTAAAAGTTAGTTTTGATGTAGCCACAGTTCAAATGAGGTGATGGCATCTTATGTCATGGATTGTAGTTGCAGTGGGTTGTCAGATGAGCATGTGAAAGTCGAGCCATTTGCATGCTGAATAAGGCAAGTTTGCTGAGAGGAGGTCTACAGGTTATTGATGAAAATATTAAAAAGCAGTGAACCAAGAATAGAGACTTAAGGAACATCTGTTTTAGCTAAGAGAAAAGGAGAGAATGAAGAGAGCCTTTATCTTTCAGACAGGTAGAGTTAGAGAACCATAAACGAGTTGGTTTGGAAAGGCCTAGAGAGAGACAACATTTGAGTCAAAAGTTTCTCATGTGACACTGCATCAAAGGCTATCTAGTAAAACAGAAGTGATAAATTGTCCTTCATCTCAACCTTTATTAATAGTGTTGGAAAAGTTGGTGAGAGCTGTAAAGGTGCAATGGCCTGGAGGGAAGCCATGTTGAGTTGGAATTAGGAGATACTGAAGGAGTTGCATATGAATACACTATTTCCAGGATCTTAGAAAGAGGGAACATGGTGGCAATTGGACTAAAGTAAAATATTTCAGAAGAGTTACCTCCTTTATGGAGGGTAATAATAAAGATTTTTTTTTCTAATGGGCAGGATCAGGGAGTCTTGAATAAATCTGTTGTTGAGAAAGTACAGTTTTGTACCTACCATAAATGTAGATGTTCGAGTGCTAATACAGCTGCAGTCATAACAGATGGGGTTCTCCTGCCATCAGGCGGGTCCTCGGTCGGCCGAATTCTAAAGTCTAGGTCCAGCGTCGGTTGTCATCGCTTTCTTTCCTGACGTCAGTGCGACAGGGGTATATAAGACACAGCCGACGCCATTTTCTTCAGTCTTTCTTGCCCCAGATGTCAGGTGCCCCCAGAAGGAAGGCAATATATATATATAAAAAAAAAAAATATATATATATATATATATATATATATATATATATATATATATATATATATAAAATATATAATCATGCATTGCAATATAATCAAAAACCAGTAGTTGCAAGCAAATACATCATAGAAGGATAACCCAATCAAGTTGTAAGATGAGGAGTTAGCCACTAGGTCTGTACCCAGAGGGGAAGGAGGGAGGGAAACCTGGACTGCAGCTGTATTAGCACTCGAACATCTACATTTATGGTAGGTACAAAACTGTACTATGTTCATCGTGCATACAGCTGCAGTCATAACAGATGGGTAGAATCCCAAAGCTACGCACAGGGTGGTAGGCACTAGGTGGAACTGGGAGGAGCCAGAATTCCCTGCAACACAGCAGTGGCAAAGCTTGGAGTATAAAGGTAGGTCGTAGTGTTTAGTGAAGGTATGCACAGAACTCCAAGTGGCTGCCTCCAAAATATCTTTGGTAGGGACTTCTCTGAGGAAGGCTGCAGAGGTAGCGATGGCCCTTGTGGAGTGGGATCTGATGCTTGCAGGTACAGATTTACCATGAAAGGAGTAACAAAACCGTATCCAGTGGCCTATCCATTTTGAAATTGTCTGTTTGGAAATTGGCTTCCCTTGAGCTCCTACAGCATAGGACACAAAGAGTTGTTCTGATTTCCTGAAAGGCTTTGTTCTGTCCAAATAGTAACGTAGCTGTCTATGGATGTCTAAGGAATGTAGCAGCCTTTCTCCTTTGTTTTGAGGATTGGGGTAAAAGGTAGGTAAGTGTATGGCCTGATTTAAAGCTACCCTGGATACTACCTTAGGTATAAATTACGGGTTGGTTCGTAGGGAAACCCTGTCCTGATGGAAGATGAGAAAGGGCTGCACAGCCATGAGGGCTTGTAGTTCCGAAACCATACGATCTGAGGTAATGGCCAGAAGGAAAGCTGTTTTCCAGGACAAATATTGCAAATCTGTTGAGGCAGCTGGTTCAAAGGTAGGCAAAGTTAATTTTTCTAGAATGTAATTAAGATCCCAGGCTGGTATTGGTTGTTTCCTTGGAGGTCTTATATACTTAGCCCCTCTGAGGAACTGTCTTAAGAGTGGGTGAGAGAATAAGGGTGGATCAGTGTTGTATTCTGCAGAAATGGCTGAGGCATGGATTTTGATGGAGGAAAATGAAAGTCCACTGTTCAACAGCTCAGCTAGATACTGTAATATCTGAGGTAAATTCAGTTTTCTAGGATCCTGGCCTTTTTTCTCATTCCAAGCACAAAACCGTTTCCATTTTGCGGAGTAAGCCTTTCTAGTAGATGGCCTTCTGGCCTCCAAAATGACATCCTGCACCTCCTTGGAGATTAGGGTCTGTTGTGGTGTTAAGGAATTTTCCATGCAGCCAGATTGAGTGTTTTCAGCTGACTGTGAAGAGTTTTGTAGCTGTGCTGAGTCAGCAGAAGAGGCATTAGAGGTAGGGTCCAGGGAGGAGAATGTGTTAGACTCCTCAGGAGTGGGTACCAGTGTTGTCTTGGCCAGTCTGGAGCAATCAGTATCATCTTCGGTCTGTCTGCTCTTGCTTTCAAGAGCACCTTGGGCAGAAGAGGCAAAGGTGGGAAGGCGTAAACTGTCCGTGCTGCCCAACTGAAAGAAAGGGTGTCCACTCTCCAGGCCTTTGGATGGAATGTCCTTGAGCAGAATTTTGTCAATTGATGATTCCTGTGGGAGCCAAAGAGATCTATGTCTGGCCTTCCCCACGCTTGGATTATATTTGTAAACACTTGAGGATGCAACTTCCATTCGTGCGGGTCTGTCATATTTCTGCTTAGATTGTCTGCCAGCGCGTTTTCCAAACCTGGCAGGTGCTGTGCTTGAAGTTCGATTTGCCATTCCAGAGCCAAGTTCCAAAGTGACATGGCCAGCCTGCACAGGGGGTATGAATGTGTTCCTCCTTGTTTGTTTATGTACCACATTACTGTGGTGTTGTCTGTTCTTATTAATAATTGCCCTGGATGCAGGAGATCCTTGAAAGCTGTAATTGCATTTATCACTGCTAGCATTTCCTTTTGATTGATGTGAAGGTGCTTTTCCTTTTGGGACCATTTGCCCTGAATGCACCTGTCTGTCATGTGTGCCCCCCAGGCATAGTCTGAGGCATCTGTTGTGATGACTTGATTTGCTTGAGGCTTGCAGAATGGTAGACCTGTGTTTGTTTGGCATGCTTGGGCCCACCATAGAAATTCCTTTTGCAAACATGGGATTAGTGGTATTATTATTTCCAAACTGTGGCTGTGTTGAGACCATAGGTTTTTTAGGTACCACTGAAGTTTCCTCATATGCAACTTTGCACATGGGATTAGAAGAATGCAAGATGCCATGAAGCCCAGAGCCTGCAGGATTTTCCTTGCAGTTAGCCTGGTACAATTTGCTAGTATTTTGAAGTACTGAGTCAGTTGCCCCTGTTTTTCTGGCGTAAGATAGGCCAACTGGGTGTTTGTGTCCAAGTTGGCACCCAGGAAAATTATTTTCTGAGATGGTGTTAGCCTGGATTTGTCTTTGTTGACTGTGTATCCCAGAGAATTCAATAACCGTGTTACATAAGCCAGATGTTCCAGAAGTATGTGTTTGCTGTCCGCTTGGATCAGGCAGTCATCCAAATAAGGGTACATTTGTATCCCTTGAAGTCTGCAGTAGGCAATTACTGATGCCAGGCATTTCTTGAATACTCTGGGCGCAGTAGGTAAGCCAAAGGGCAATGCAGAGAATTGATAGTGGATTGAACCTGCAAGAAATCTGAGGTATCTTCTGCAGCTTTGTCTGATTGGGACATGCAGGTATGCCTCCTTGAGGTCCAATGTTACCAGCCAAGACTCCTTGCCCAGCATGGGAAGAAGCTGCTGTAAGGTGAGCATCTTGAATTTTGGTACGAGTAGAAATGTGTTTAGGATGGATAAGTCCAAAATGGGTCTCCAATCGGTTCCCTACCTTGGTACCAGGAATAGTCTGGAATAAAAACCTTGACCTTGTTCGTGAGTAGGTACCTCTTGAATAGCTTTCATGTTCATGAGCTTTGAAATTTGTATTTGAGCCTCTGTCCTTTGATTGTGTGGCAGGTTTGGCATACCTCTCATTTTTGGAAGAGTGTGAAAATGAAATCTGTAGCCTCTGTTTATAATGTCCAGGATCCATTTGTCTGTTGTGATAATATGCCAATTTTTTGAAAATAATGCCAGCTTTCCTCCCAAGGGTGCTGCCAGCTGAGACTTGCTTGGCATGCAAAGGGGAAAGTCATTGGGTTTGTTTCCTGTATTGTTGTGCACTGTCTTCGCCACCTCTTAGTGCTGGAGTTTGCCATTGTCTGCCTCTATATGATCCTTGAGATTGTCCTCTGCCCCTTGTGCCTGTATCTGCCTCTTTGGGGCTTGTCCGTGGCTGGAAAGGACCAGTTTTTTGAAGGCCAATTTCTGCTAAAATGTGGTGGTTGTACCTGTAGAAAAGCTTTGACAGTTTGCATAGATTTAGCTTTTTCTTCCATTTTCCGTAGTATCTCCTCAGCATTAGTACCAAATAATACATCCTTTTGTAAAGGAGCATCTAGTAGTTTAGCTTTAACATGATCAGGCAAGGTTTGTTCCCTAAGCCAGGCATGTCTATGAATGACTGATCCTGTAACAGCAGCTCTACTTGAGGCCTCTAGAGCATCATAGCCACATTGTAAGGTGTGTTTACCCACTTGTTCTGCACTATGCATCATATCCTGCAACTCCTTCAAATCTGGCTGTTCAGGTTGTGACATTTTATTCCTTAATTGTGATAACAGAAACTGCTGATATTTAAGCATATGGAACTGACAATTTAAGGCCCTCATGGCTAGGGTGGCCGAGGTATATACCTTTTTTCCCCACCTTTCTAAGGATCTAGACTCTCTTTCGGAAGGTAATGGAGTCTTAGCAGTACAGGCCTTCATTCCCTTGGGGCCTTGAAAAATGGTTTCAGGGTCAGCATTATGGCTTTTGTAAAGAAATTGGTGTGAGTTAGGAACTCTGTAGTACCTATCAGGCTTGACTGGGGCAGGAGGCAGGGAATCCGGATTAAGGCAAGCCTCCGAGTAAACATCTTCAAGTATGTCCAAGACAGGAGGAATCGCCAGAGGTCTGTGCTGAGGTAGCAAAAGAAATTCCCTAAGTCTTTTCTTGGAATCTGAAAAATCTTGGCCTTCCCAATGGAAGTGTTCCCTCAAGGTATGCAAGGTTTCCTCGAAAGAGAAATCCTCTGGGGGAGATACAGAAGGAATGGACTGCTCTGCATCAGAATCTTCAAAAGGGGAGTACGAATGTTCCTCTTAATCAGAATGTTCTGAAATAATGGAGCCCTGGTCAGAAGAGGGAGAATCTTCCTCCACTCTGGTTATCTTGTCCGGAGGGGGTTGGGAACCCCTGATAGGAGTAATTAAATTCTCAGCCATTTTGAGCATCTGCTTTTTAGGCATGGGACCTGGAGATGGGCCCTGTGCAACAGGCCTCTTGGGATGCATGGCTGATTTGGACTTAGTAAAGGCCTTTATGGAAAAGGAAGATGAGGATCTGAAGACACCATGGGTGGAAGTGGACCTGTCCACATTAAGAGGCTCAACACTCACAGTGGCTTCGGTAGCTGTAGTCAGGGTATGGGCCGAGGCACCTGCGGTCTTGGTTACAGAAGACACCGCCAGAGAAGTGTCGTCGGTAGTCAGGGGCTGCGTAGGTGCCTCGCTGAGAACTGGACCACGTGTAGTCGGTTTTGGCGTGGTGTCGGTGGAGACCACGGACCTTGCGTGTCGGTCTTTGTCCTTGCGTTTTTTTGGACAAAACGGTAGTCGGAGTCTCCGACGACATTTTATTATCAAAAGCTTTACCAAAAAAGTGCTGGGCGAACTCCGCCCGACGCTTAATAGTGCATTTATTGAAAGTAGCACAAAAGCGACAGCCCGAGACGTCGTGGTCTGGGCCTAAACAAGGTATACAGAGGGAATGGAAATCCTTATGCGGTATTTGCTTCCCACAAGAAATACAATTGTTAACTTTGTCTGACATCGATCTGAGGCAAGAAAAGTTTCCCCAATAGGGTACTTAGCTTTAAAGAAGACTTCGGTTTCCAAATTTTCGTAATTTCAGGAGCTGGACGACCGGCACTTGCGAACTGCTTCTGCTTCGGGCACTGCGCGGCAAAAAAGACTGAAGAAAATGGCGTCGGCTGTGTCTTATATACCCCTGTCGCACTGACGTCAGGAAAGAAAGCGACGACAACCGACGCTGGACCTAGACTTTGGAATTCGGCCGACCGAGGACCCGCCTGATGGCAGGAGAACCCCATCTGTTATGACTGCAGCTGTATGCACGATGAACATCTGAGACTGGGTCTGCAATAGACTCTGCTGAAAGCTTAAGGTACTCAGCAGAGAGATTATTAGTAGAAGGAGAACAGATTTCAATTTCTTTAGTAGCTGTCCAACATGTATTATAGAGACAGGTTGGAGACTGAAGTCAAGGATATCAATGATAGTAGAGTTTAATAGTTGACTAAATGCTTGGGGACAGTTGGCAGTAATTCAGGCTGATTTCAGTGAAGAAAGTGTTACATTCGGTAGCCATTTCTGAGGGGAAAAGCCCAGACAGGGGTTTGGTAAGGAAGGAGAGCTAGGTTAAAGAATTTTCTTAACTGAACTCCAGAATTTCTTTGGCTATTTTTGTGATTATCTTGTGGGTCTGTGTAATATTTTTTGTCTAGGTAAATTTGCTTCTTGGTGAGGTTATGCAGCTCTTTGCATAGATGTAAGGTTTAAGGAGTTTTATCTTTGTACTGCTACATCCGTGCTTCGTCACATTGTTGCATGACAAATCTAGTTGAATGAGTCAAGCAGGGGCTTTGAGTACTTTTTACTCTTTTATTTCTGGTAAGAGGAAGGGTATTTAAAGTATTCATGAATATATTGTTGTATTTGTTAACAGTTATGTCTAGGGTCAGGGTTTCAGTGGAGACCAATTAAAGGATTTTACTAAATGATTGAGAGTGTCAAGATGACAGAAAGATATTGAGTGGTTATATATTGATGTTTTAACTGGTGGGTGATTTCTCTACTGCTGAATGCAGGGTGATGGTCAAGTTATTTAAGTTATAAGTAAGTCGTCGGAGACAGGTATCCAGTCGTGGGTGGAATTTTTCTTATTCGTTTTGTTGAGCTGAGCTGGAAAAAAGGTTAGCTGTATGAACCCATGCAAGTTAATTCTAGTAGTTGTGGTTTTAGATGTCACAGATAAGTTAATGTCACCTAAGATAATGGTTTCAGTAATAACATTTGTAGTTATCCAGCAAAGAATTTCTGCTAGTAAGCTAATATTATTACCTGGTGTCATGTAGAGGACAACTATACAAAGCATTTTATGTTTATTAACATTGAGAAGATAGGTATGAAGTTCTGGATTTTGGAAAGTTGGTATGATAGTTTTGAGTGGTTGAAAAAGTTAGACACTTACTGTATACAACTGTAATGCCTCCCCATTTTTTGTGTAGTCTGTCACATCAAATTATACTGTAACCAGGAGACAGAATTTCAGAATCTTTTATATGGGGTTTTAGCCATGTTTCAGTAATGTCAGTAATATCTGGTGAGTATTGAAGAAACCATGCTTGTGGGTCTGTAACTTTGTTTAGAATACTACAAATGTTAACGGAAGTAAAGAGAAGTTTTGAAGTTTTGTGGGTACTGTACAAGAGTTAGGGGTAGAGAAGGGCGGAATGGATGAGGCTGAGGGGCCAGGGTTAGGATGAATGTCACCACAAAAGTGATTTCAGAGAAGACTGTATTGGGATTACTTATTTTTTTACACAGTTTATAAATTTATTCCAGGTAATGTCAAAGGGAACTGAGTAGATAGATGTTTTGTATTTGAGAAAGTAAGTAGGTTGGACATTAAATACATTTGAGGAAATAGGTATGAAAGAGGGTTTAGCCTGAGTATAGGTAGGATGGCTGGCAGTATGGAGCTGCTGAAGATAATGGTTTCAAAAACATAGAAGTCTGACAGTATAAGAATACTGTGGTAGGTAGTAAGGTGATAAAAAATGAATAGTAGAGAAGATGCAGAAGTGTAACATTGTAGATAGAGAGGACTATGGAGTGCGTGTGTGTGAGTGTGTGTGTGTGTGTGTGTGTGTGTGTGTGTGTGTGTGTGTGTGTGTGTGTGTGTGTGTGTGTGTGATATATATATATATATATATACTGACACTACTGAAATAATGTCAATGTAGGTAATGTCATTAAGTTGGAATAACTTACATGGAGATGTAAAGACCATTATTTCTGTTTTGTTTATCAGGAGTTTCTTACTTACAGCCAAGTTGCAAAGTTGAGAGAATGACTGTTACAACTTAATCTGTAAAGTGGATTGGCACTTGTTGGATTCAACAAGAAGATCTCATTTGCCTATAAAATGAGGTGTAATTTATGTAGGTCTTCTGAAAGGTCATTAATGGACAGGGAGATAAGTAGTGGTCCTAATACAAAACTTTGAGGAATTCCAGTATTGAGTGTTCTATTGTCGAGAGAATATTGCCTGAGGTAACTTGAAATGTTTTATACTCTAGGCAGCTTTGGAACCAGGTAACAGAATTCTGTCCAAAGTTATTTTGTTTTTATTTTTTTAATAAGCAGGCTATGATTTACTGCTTGAAATGGCCTAGTCATGTTTACAAATCCCCCTACAGTTATTAGATTATTACTGATACTGCCGTATTAGGGAACATTTGGTGACAGCACAAATGTAGTAGTGCTGAAGGGATTTCTAAAGCCATGCTGCTTATCAGATAGCAGCCCATAGTTACTTATTTGTAGTTGTTTGTACAAAATCTTCACAAAAATCTCCCTGGAGTCTTGTTCCCGGTTGTTGCAGTAGTTTGAAATCAGGCACATGCAGTGCCCAAGATAACCCAGTCACCCACCCATGACTCAAAAAATTTCCTTCATTTAAGTTCATATTACAAATTAGAGAACTGTAGTAAGTAAAGTATTATTTCTGTCTGTCATGGCAACCTGTCCAGCAATTGTTAAACAAAGTGTTATAACTGAGTCCTCTTTGGGTGTGGTATTGTGTTGCTTGATATACTTTGAATCATTTTTATGGTACTGTTTACCTTTCCTGTACTCATTGACAGTAAAAACTGTGACCAGAAAGCCCCCTAACACATGCATACAGCAGTGAACTTTGCACCCTACACATTGCTAGTACTGTCATTTATAAAACTGTAAAGTATCAGTAACTGACATGTTTACCAGTACAATAATAGTTCTGGAGAGAAGCTCTCAGGCTTACTGTTTTCTTACTAATTTATGGATCTCCTTTTTTCTACTAATTCCTGTTAATTTCTTTCAGACAGTCTGCACTTTTTCCAGCCTGTCAATGGCCAGTGTGACTCAGTACAGCTGAAAATAGCAGTCTGAGGTCAAATGGTGTAAACTGGGGCTGATTTAGAAACCTCTTACACAAATAAAGGTCAGCCATCCTGAGTTTTATGACTTGCACTTTTGCACAGATGTACATCTCCTTGTATAGGTAGAAATGCATTGAGATAGTTGGGTGCAATTTGCGCTGATGTGTGATGACCTTGTAGACATATATAACAGCCAAGTCCATCCTCAGCACATTCCATTATATGCTTTACTATTAGCGGAACAGTTGTGTTTTATACCACTACTAATGGCTACTGAGACAGTGTTACAACTTCGTCGTACTTAGAATCAGTATCACTATTTACACCCACACCCTGCCTGACCCCCCACAAAAATAAATAAATAAATAATGAACTGCTGCAATGTTGCAACAATGCTTATGTAATCTTACCTCTTACTTTACCGCATATTAATAAAGTATGTGATTCAGACACACACACACACACACACACACACACACACACACACACACACACACACACACACACACACACACACACACAGGAAGCCATTAATAATATATGTCTTGTTATAACAATACAGAATGGTTTTCAATCATCTACCAAGTTAAACAATGGGATAATTACACAAAACCTTTAAACTGCTCTAACTTCCATAGGTATTACCCCACCTCCCTTGCCCACTTTTACATCTATTTGCCATGTGAATGTCTGGGTGCTCTTTGCCACCCACCATAATGTTCTTGTCTGTTGTGTCTGTCTTTTATGCTTTGTCAGTTCCTTAATTCCTCCCTAAGTCTCTCTTTTACACTCTCTTCCCTTAGTCCTTCTCCAGCCTCCCTCTTTTACATAAAATTTGGAAAAAAGGGGTGATATCCCCAACAAAAAGATACCACTCTTGCCTCCTCCACAAAAACATACCACTCCTCTCCCGCCTCCTCCAGCACAACCATTTCTATGGCTTCCTAATGTGTGTCACTTGCCTTCTCTTTCTCTCCCTCATAACCTACTTTCCCATCTTCCCGTTTTCCAACCCTGTAAAAGACCAGCGAGGTGTCTGCATAAGGACAACCTTACATTGACTAAATAAAACACCAGGGCTGTTTACGTTTACTGCTGGGTAGCTGAGAACTGCTCTACTCAAATTCTAACCAAATATACCATTAGATTTGAGCAAGTTCATTCCCATGTCAAAATAATGAAAATACCCAAAGAAAATGGTCCCTTCACTCTCACACACGTAACCACACTAGTTTAAAGCCACTTTGTGACCAGCTGTTTTGGACGTTTTGGCATAGCACTGCAATTTTACAGAATCAACACCATTTCTTCACACTTAGCTGATTTGCATAAAGGCGTAGTGATTTTCTTTGCTGACAGCCCTTGCATACTTGTGAAATGCGGGTCTTCCGGTTCTATGAATACTACCCTTCATTTTCAAAGCATTTTTACAACTGTGAATTTTAATAAAACATGCTTTTCTTGGTTAATGCTGGGGATTGACTTGCATTTGTCCTTCAGGTTATGTGTATTCTTTTATTGCCATGAATGGCTTTATTTGTGGAGTCTTCATTTTGATAAATATGTACTTTACATTAAAAAGACTTTGATATAAAGTTCCATTATTAGCATATTCCCATCCCAGTATTAAACATTTCTTTAAATTCTAACAAATTACCAACATGGAAGAAGGTGCTATAGAAACAGTTCTTCAAATCTTACAAACTTTGATCGAAGGCTTAACCACCTACGTTCAAACCACCAGCCAATATTATAATGCTCATATCAGTGGATCCCTGTACTTCATATTACATATATTTATTTATTTTATTTACTTTACATTTGATAACCGGGGGTGTCTGACTGAGCTGAAAAGACCCTTTTTCAGCAGAGACCCGGGGAGAAAAGCTCCACACAGAAAATTAATTACAGATACATTTAGATATTTAGACATGATCAGTATACACACAAATTACAGTAGACATGGTTTTACAGTGGTATGCAGCACATCAACAGTCACAGTGGAGAGAAGAAACAAGAAAACATTAATTTAAAAATAAAGGTAATTAATAGATTTGTGGTGTACAGCTGAAATTTGGAACATAGGTAGAATACATACATAGTACAAAGGTACAGTACATTCATACATACATACATTCAAGTACTCTACATACGTACAGTACATAGGTACATAAGTACAGTACATACATACATTCAAGTACTCTAGGCTTAGTATGTGTACCTTATCCGCTTTCACTAGCCTGGGGAGCAGTCATTGCACTGCCAACTTTGCTTGAGATGTTGCCTAATGAGGTTTTTAAAGGAGGCTATAGACGATGTGTGTTGTATGCTAGTGGGAAGAGAGTTTCATTTTTTAGCCACTGAACTACTATATAGTGCATTTCCAAAGCTATTGTAGCTGTTGGTGACTTCTAGTAGTAGTTTGCTTGATGATCTAAGAGGCCTTTTGGCTGATAGTGAGTTTGGAACTGTCCTGTGATACTAAGGAAAGAACTGAGTTCACAAAGTGGGAGTTGAATTGTGTTTCCATGAGAACTTTAGTGTCAGGGGTGGCTGGTTTGGGAGTAGCTTTTTGGGTGGAATTTAGTAGCTGGTTTACATTTTTCCAAAATGTTTGTGGGTTGTGTTGGTATTTAGTTTGTAATGCCATGTAGTAGGATTTTTTGACCAGCCTAATGCATTTTTTACAGGGTTGGGTAGTCCTTGGTACCTAGTTAGGCTTTGTGTTTCTTTGATTTTTTGATAGTAAAGCTAGCCAGTGTCCCTGGACTTGAGGACTTGTTTGATTTCTTTACTGAGCCAGGGATTTGTAGAATTTCTAACCTTGATTTTGCGCAATTGAGCAACAATGTCTAGATGCTGTAGAAATGTTTGGTTGAAATATGGTACAGCCTGGTCAAGTGGGAGGGTTTTTAGGGGGTCCAGTCACAGTTATAGAGTAGAGTATTGAGGACCTCAGGAGATCATTTTTTGTGTGTTTCTAGTGGATTTATAGTTAGTGGTTTTGCATAGGGTTGTTCTATTATGTATAAGGTACATTATGTTGTGGTCACTTCAGGTATCTGGGAGACTGCCTATGTGAGGGTACAACGTGGGATTGTTAGTTAGGACTCCATCAAGGATGGATTCCCTTTTAGATTTTTTATCACATGTAGTTGGAATTTGGTCAAGCTGCTGGTAGCCATGGAGATTTATTAGATTATTTGGTGGTTCTGATATACAGGTGAACCAATCTAGGTCTTAGATTACTTTGTTGAAATAACCATGCAGATACCTGTACTTCATATTACATATGTCCTTTGTTAAAATAATCATGCAGATACATGTACTTCATATTACATGTATCCATTGTTAAAATAACCATGCAGAGGCGTGTACTTCATATAGCATATATCCATTGTTAAAATAACCATGCAGGTACATGCACTTCATATTACATATATCCATTGTTAAAATAACCATGCAGATACGTGTACTTCATATTACCTATATCCATTGTTAAAATAACCATGCAGGTACGTGTACTTCATATTACATATATCCATTGTTAAAATAACCATGCAGATATTTCACATATTGTCTCAGATTATTCCCTAATATACACTTACACCACTGATGGAAATAAATTGTCATTTATACCGCATTAAATATTATCCAGTCTGTGGGTCACCATGCCATTAAAACCTTCAGGAGTAATTACTAAACTTGAAATAGGGACTCTAGCCATTTCTTTACTGTAATATTATAAATTCTTTACAAATAATCATACCTGTACATCAACTTATTGCTAAATATGCTGTACTATCATGTATTCTCCTCCTGTAACAAAGATCATTTGAAATTGTAACAGATCATTAGTATTTCATTGTCCCACAGCTAGGTACACCTGACTGGTTCAATGTTTTTTGTCTAGCTTCTAAACAAATGCAGAACATCATTCATCAAAATAGATTAGTCTTAAAATCATTTGCATAGTTAAACTATCCTCAAATGCTCATAATCTTATATGTACAAATGTTTACTTCATAGCTCATAGTTAAGTACTAGGCTAAATGCCCTTGTGGGTCACTCTAAGCGTAGCCAAACTTCCTTGGTGAGAATCAAACCATGTACCTCTGGTGTGAGAGGTGAACACCTTAAACATTATACAAATCTGCCAACTCAGAAGTCTTAAAATCTTTTGGATAAAGTCCTCATTGTTGTTTGCAATCTTAAACTCCATACTCATAGAAAAACAAACATACAGAAAAACACAGTATGAAGCCCACCCTAATCTCTACTTTCATATCTTTTGAATTAACCTAGTTTATGCCCTTTCTAGCTTTAGTAATCTAAGACCATTTGTGAAAGAAACCAGTGGTAAAACTACATAAAACATTACACCAATATAATGCCCATTCAAATGATCATGGGTCTTTATTTGCCTTTATTTTATTATATACAATTCCCAATAAGGAAAAAAAAATAAGAGTATTCTATTATTTTTCTTGTTTCTGGAGTTGCCCAGGAACCTTGTTCATTTGAAATATTAGGATAAAAGAGTTTACTACCCCAAACATATTCTTAAATATAAACTGAAAAACCTGAAGCTTGCCTCATCTTTAGTCTCCTTGTTATATTTATCTTCAAAATTTACTGAGATGAATTCATAGCTGGCCGCAACAGTACCATTGTATCAGGTTCCTCGATCTCACAATCCAGTGTGTGGGATAAACTTTTTTGCTGATTGAGAATTTGTAAACATTTGCATTTCCAATGGTAAAGATACGTTTAAAATTGCAGGGATTGCCAACTTACATTTAAACTTCTGACTTCAACATTCTTTAATGTCTGACAGCTGAGACCAGTGAAATAAAGTAACTTTCCAGAATGCATGGTCCATATATATTGGATAACCCTCAATTGTGCATTTTTCCAGGCTGCCACATCTGCCATGCAAGTTATTTTTTATATCACATAATAAACTACAGCAATATAACTATTGGTTTCCCAATCATTCATTAAGTAAAAGTTAGAGGCAGTCAATAAGCCTTGACATCTCCTAGAGGTTTCATGGAAAACCCAGTCTAAAGTAACTTCATTAACTCTAAATAGCACATTCCCCAACATCTAACTTTCCACTCGCTAACAAATTTCCCCTTTAAGTTTCCTTACAAAGTGACAAAATTGTTGTTCAGTGGAAACTATTTCCTTATATATCTCCACTCAGTTGTTCCATCTTTCTCAACTCTTGTGGTTTAATGGCAAAATGGCACAATATTTTTTCCATATATATATGGTTAAGTTGGCCCACAAGTCATGCATAATTAGAGCTAAGTCCATTCCAACATAATTGACCAAATCTTTATCACAATTGTTCCAAATGTTTCCTTACTCAGAAAGGGCTGCATCCCCATAGTCATTTGCACCATCCATTCTATCCACAATAATCCCTTCTTTTTGCATAATTCTTAAAAAAATGCAAGCAAGACAAATCCACAGTAATTAGCTGTACTGCTACCATCAAAGCTGCCTTAACTTCACTACATAAAATAGAACAATTTATACAGATTAATTTGAGCAATGATAGGAAACAATCAATCTCTCAAAGCCTCATCAGGTCTTGCCCCATAACAACCACTTTATTGCTCATACGTTGTCAAGCTGTCTTCTTAAGAAAATACAGGTTACATGTTAAATAACTAGAGTTAAAGAGTTGTAATACATTTTACTTGGTCGTTATAATAAGAAGCTACACATTGCTTGTACCTGTTCACAGTGTTCGAATCCAGTGTTACATATTGACAGTATTATAAGGATATAGGCACTGACTGTAGCATCACTGGTGATAATTAATATATTTCAAAGATCAGCATTTGTCCCAAAAATTCCAAGAGAAATTAGATGGATAGTACAACTGAGTTAAACCGTGAATGGGTATCCTCCTAGGCTTTACTGAAAATTCTACTCATGTCTCATTAAATAAAAAAAAGTGTCTAAACCAGTGACAGGTGCAGCCGTACATTTCTATGGCCATATCTTCACAACAAGTTAATGACAACACATATACAGTATATACATATGAGTATTTGTTGCATATGTCTAAATGGTTAGTAGTGATGTTTAAAGAAAGGCTAAGCAGCAAACACTACACTCAATACTGTATAAGCCATGAGTGTGTGTGTGTGTGTGTGTGTGTGTGTGTGTGTGTGTGTGTGTGTGTGTGTGTGTGTGTGTGTGTGTGTGTGTGTTTATTTCTGGGCATAACAGAACAAGACAAGGAGAAAAAAGTAGAGAGAGACGAGAATTTGCTAGGGAGACAAATGTCATTTGTGTATAGTGATTATACCTGATTACATCTTACAACTGCTTACATTTAGCTGAGGGGATGGTGCTTGCTTAACTGACATTCTATGATTTTCTACTTACTCCTGTAACATGTTTTTTTTTTTTGGTCTAAAGGAATCATTAGGCTTAGGGAATGTGGATGTTTATGGTTTGCAACATTATCTTTAAAACATCCTGCATAGCACAAGAAAGGTTACTGCATCTGAATGATTTACTTCAACTTTCACCCACTAGAAGCAGGCACCTTAAAATTACATACCTTAGAGCTATTGCCTACAGAGAAAATACTGTTTTATTCATTAATTTGAGACCAAGAACTGCATTTGGTCCATTCACATTTAATGAGGTTACCAACATACATAGTAAATACTGCATATAGCAATTATGTCATTTTGCATGGAAAATTTTGATTGAAGAGCCTCATTGTAAAGAATAACTATGCTGTGACATTTCTTTCACTCTGTCTTTCTTTTCCATTCTTGGCTTCAGTTGATTTAAGGCTACTTATATATGTAGAATAGCATCAGCAGATGTTAATCATTCCTATAGATACCTTTATTTTCAGGTCATAGCTTCAGAAAGTTTTGTAGTTATTAGTTATGAAATAATATACAACTACATCGGCCATATTCAATAAAGCCTACAACTAAGTGTACACAATAAGCATTCAGCAGCTTTCTTCTCACATTATTTGTGCTTTCTAGTCACTCAGAAAGATTACACTAAGTATACATGTAGTCTACACTTTGTGGTAACCTTTAAAAATCCCTGCTAGTATTTAAAGCTGCAAGAATATTACAGGAAAACTAAAATTAGAAGGAAGAAGGTTATCTGATCACTCAGAATGGTGAACGTTTAGTGTACACTTAATGGAGGCATTATGAATGCCAGGGCATGTATATTCTGCTAAAAAAGTGCACTGTCTGATTTATGTGCCTTCTTGTTTGTTTACTTTCATTACCAAATTTTGGTTGCAACCACATTTTTTTATAACTTTTATTTTTGATAACATTAATAAAAGTTTACTTTCATAGATCAAGATAAACTCAGAACAAATGGCATATAACTGTATGCAGATGTTATAGCATTTTGTCAATCTAGATGAATTATCTGCAGATCTATTTAGTGTAGTATAAATATGGTCTCTCTCCAGGGATTAAGACAGAAATGTTGCATATAGCGTACAGAATCAAACAGGTTATGTCTGGGGAAAGAGGAATCATAAATTATACAAAACTGGAACAATGTGGACATTAAAAAAGGTATGCCTACGTAGATTTGTGCATGCTTGTTGTATTACAGATATTTATGAAAAGATTTACAGGCCTGTTCATAGATTAGTACTAGGCTAACTGCTCTTGTGTGTCATTTTTAGCCTAGCCAAACATCACATGAAAATCAAACCTTGCACCTTGTGTTTGTAAGGTAAACACCTTACCTATTATGCCAGCCTCTGTGTGTGTGTGTGTGTGTGTGTGTGTGTGTGTGTGTGTGTGTGTGTGTGTGTGTGAGCGCACGCGTGTGTGCAGGGCATGTGTGTGTGTATGAAATATGTATTTAATGGCCAACTTGTTAAACTATTTCACATGTTTGTAGTACATTAATCCATTGTAATTAGTTCTGGCCTCCATGGTGATGTAACCCCCCTGCCAGCATATTAATATTCATGCCATAAAATATGGTAGAAGTAGGTTAGACTTCAGTGTCTCAAAGCTTTTTTAAAATATATTTTTATAAAACAGTGTCTTGAAACCAACTTTTATTTAGAAAAAAAGGCTGATCACATGAACAAGGATGCATGCAAATACTATAAGTTTGTTTCACCACTTTAAACATAATCTTTACTGTATTATTTATCATAAGGTTAGCTTTTATGGTTAATTAGAAGGTGACTGCAATCAACCCAGTTGCATAGCTTAGAGAAAGACTATTGTAGTTTGTTCTGGGGATCAAAGGAGCATTTACTGGCTAAATATGTAACATGACTAAAACTTGAAGGCTATTTAGGAGTGGCCTGTACAGTGTTACCAAATACATATGCAAGTACTCTTGTTGTTGTTTGTCTTTCGGCTTTTCCCGGTTAGGGGTTGCCACAGCGGAACACCGGTCTGCTAATGATTGGCAGTAGATTTTCATGAACGCCGAGGTGCAAGCTCGACGTCCAACCTTCAACGAAGGCACACCCATTTACGCATGTCTTTCAAATGCAACCCAACTGCGGGGAGGACATGCAGACTCCACACAGAAGGCACTCCCCACACTCCAGCCGAAAATTGAATGTGAGAACCTCTTGCTGAGCTTAAATATCTCTACCAAAACCAAACACATTTAAATGGTTTAAATATATTTAATAATAAATAATAAAAGCACAAGACAATACTCAATAACTCAACACAGTGACAACAGAGTTCCGAATCACAGGAAATACTTTAAAACAACATTGCAGGGCAGTCTCACATAAATACAGAATATATTCCTAAATATCTCTAAGAGACTCACTGTACCTAAATAACTTACTTACAGAGCCAGGCAAATACAGATGAGAAGTGCTGAGTTGATGTTTTCAGGTCCAAAGATGAGATACAAAATGCACAGACTTTCTCTCTGAGTTAGTTCTTAAATTAATAATGTGCATTACTGTTGGGTTAGCCAGATGACATCACTATTTGACACCT
Source organism: Protopterus annectens (assembly GCF_019279795.1). NCBI lineage: Eukaryota > Metazoa > Chordata > Ceratodontiformes > Protopteridae > Protopterus > Protopterus annectens. Next base: position 848,692,667 of record NC_056733.1, on the reverse strand, counting down.
GCATCTAGTTCCCAGGCTAAACAGATACCAACAGAATTTAACATGTCTCTGTTAAAAATACTTATCTTTCAGATGTACAGCTGCTAGGAAGCCACAGAGTAATACAAAACACTTTACATGTAAACCCTAGTAATTATCTATGTTTCAAGACAATAGAAAGAAACCCCTAGCACTAGACATCCTGTCTCTTAGCTGAGATATACTAACTTTCTAACACATCATAAAACTCTTAACTTATTTTCTTAGAGTTTGCAAGCTAACTCTGTATATTCCAGCCTTTCACATCAACACATACATTTGCATAGGGATGTGGTTTATACACATTTCTGCTCTTTTCCAGCAGGGTGCGCTGTTGGTAAATTTTTGAAGCTCAGTACATAACATACAGTTTACTTACATTTGTAGACAAGCCTATGGATCATATTATTATTTACAATGACATGGAATTATTTACAAAATTCTAGCTGGCTTGGCTGGCATTCTTCACACCCACTACATGTCATCCCTCAGTATGTTCCTTACTGTGGCCTAAAACTAAAAAGTCTTTCGGCTTTTTCCGGTTAGGGGTCACCACAGCGGATCTCTGGTCTACTTATGATTGACAGTGATTTTTATGGTGTTGAGTTGCCAGCCCAACCTTCAGAGAAGGCACACCCACACAAGCACGCACCTACCTCCATGTATTTTAAATTTCAGTCGATCGCGGGGAGGACATGCAGACTCCACACAGAAGACACTCCAGCCAAGTAGTGCTAAATATATGACAGTTTAACTTTGGCTCATCTAAACTGAATACGTACTACCTAGAACTGGTGGAAAGATTAGGATACATGAGGGAAGTGCTAAACATAATGGCATAAGCAAAGGAGCCACAAGGGCAGAAAAACTTGTGCATGAGTTGTAGGTAAAATGTACAATGCAGAATCAGGGGGCGGTGTTTGAATGTGGTGTCTCAGTGGAAAATGTGGATACAGAGAAGGGAAAGAAGCCAGGGTTAAAAATAAACATTTTTCACCACTGAGACCACAGGAGAGCATTTGACACAGATATGGAAAACCACATCACCAGTTCCTGATTGCAACCTTCTTTCTGTATGCAGAATTAGTTTTGGATTTAACCTTTATGGATCATTCCAGAAAGGTCAGTACCATTATATGAAGCATATGGAACTGCAACATGTGGCCAAAAAGTAAGAAGTAGTGTTGTTGTGGCCGTTAAAATGCAGAAATTTTTATAAGCATAAAACTAAGTAAAGGAAAAGCGTACATTTTGTCTAGGATCATAATTTGCCATGTTAAATTAAGCAGCATTATCTTAAAAGTAGATGCATGCATATAAACAAAGTTATCTTAAAAGTGCTTGCATGTATATTTATTTGGTTTGTTTCTTTGTTTGTTTACTTGTTTTTTTTTTTCATTTTTTAATACAATACTTACCAAGCCTATTTTGAAAAATGTTCTAGAAATTTTATTTTGGCAGCTATCTAATTTGCTCATCTATAATATGATGGATATTGTAGAAATTGACCAATTTTATGTAATGTGAGAAATACATTTATAGAGAAATTCTGGGGCATCTTTTGCTACATCTCACAACTGAAATGTAGCCAGTCTGTTGTGGTAGAGGGATAGAGCCCTGACTACTGTGCAGGTGACTCAGGACTGATTAAGGAGCCTTGCTGACTGACAGTTCTTACAGGGATGATGTGTTCTGCCTATTATTTTTTGAGGGGGGTAGTGAAGCAGCTCCCTGCTGTCTATGCCCGCTATTCTAATGCCAAGGATGGAAGCCTATGAGCATGAAAAGCAGAAGTCAAAGTAAGGATGACAACTTGTGTCTCTCATGTAAAGGAGTGCATTTACATGGATGTGAGGGGAGCATTGCCTGTTCTAGTGGTAATGCATGTGCAGGTCAACACTAGGGAAGGGATCATGATCCTACGAGTAAAGGACCTCATTGTGACATGTCACTGAGAACACAAACAACCCTGATGCCTACCTGGATTATGGCCCTACCCCAGTACAGGCTTATGCCCTTATGGACTAGTGGATGATCCCCCTCGCCAGGGTGTAAATGGGCCCGTGAGCCATTGCGGATGCTCAAGGTTTATTAAACTAGAGTAGGGATGTGCTGAGACTATGCCCAGAATAATTATTTTAAAGTAAAACATGATAGAGAGAGAGAGCGAGCGAGAGACATCAAACTTAATGAAGCTTCTTTCCATTTTTAGCCTGTAGACTATTTTGTACTGTTGTGTGCAGGAAATCAGGTATATTGATCTGTGATGGCCCTCCACAAGAATGTTGAAACAATGAATCTCTGGAACTACCTCCTTCACAGGGGAATACAGAGGAAGAAAAATGTCTTTATACAGTGCTTATAATCATTCCACCAACAGGCCCATTTGCACACCTTCATATCTCACAACTGGTATTATTTACCTCATCATGTTATAACAAGAGTTTGATATATTCTAATTACATAAAGTATGATTAAACACAAGTGTTTAAACCAGACATGGGCTCCTGGGTCACCCATAAAAGAGGTATTTTTGCTCCCTGTTCTGCTATGATCAGACCTCAGAAGATAACATCATTTGATTATGTATTCTCAGACGGACCTTTCAAAAACTTCACTTCTAACCTTCTCTGCTGATGAGAAATTCATGAAATCCATATTTCAGCAAAAACTGATTATGACAGGTGGCATAATCATAATCCTGTTTTTGAGGTATGTGGTAGGGTAACTGAGTGCACTTTAGACAAATTTACTTTTTTGTAAACAAACTTGTAGAACAAAAAAATGAGCAACCCTGAACTTAAACTTGGCAAGTATCTTGATTTTAGACATACATTTTTCACTATGCTTTTGGCACAAAAACAGGCTCCATTTTGGATTAGCAGGACTGGACTCTTGCTATACCTTTTTTTCATGCTCCCGTAAGTCCCCAGACACAAAAGGATAATCTCTACACATTAGTAAACAAACACCATCAATTAATGATCACGGATTCAAAAAACAGTCAGACAGCAAACAATGACAGTCTTTGAGGACATGACTCCTGCTTGGATCAGCCAAGCAATGATACTAAAGGGAATATACATGAAAATACATATAACTAGCAAACATACTTTACTGCAGGTATTTTTCATCTGAAACATTAGTTAATATTTATTTAACTACTTTAGTATTAAAGAGTCCAGAGTCCTGAGCATAATCTCACTGCTGCTAAGCACCTGAAACAACCATTAGTGAATATAGCAATAACCCACGCCTGGGTATGGGTAATGCTGGATTTACCCATGGTTGGTGTGGTTTGGTCACGAGGGCGAAGCCCGAGTGGCCAAACAAAGCCAACCGTGGGTAAATCCAGCATTACCCACACCCAGAAGTGGGTTATTATACTAATGACATTATTTAAGAAAAAAAAATTACTTTTCTTAAATAATGGCATTGTATAATGCCTCCTTGCTGCCCTTCCGCAGCTGTCTGGTATTCTGCGGCAGTTGTGATGTACTGCGCATGCATATGCCTATGCAGTACATCACAGCTGTGGGCAAAAGCAACGGAGAAAGCAAGATCTCCGTTGTTTTTTTACAAGCTGTCTTGCTATGTTAACATAGCGAGACAGTTTTGAAAAAAGCAACGGAGAAAGCATGATCTTCGTTGCTTTTTACAAACTGTCCTGCTATGTTAAAGGAGTTTAACATAGCGAGACAGTGTGAAGCAACGGAGATCTTACGTTCTCTGTTGCTGTAAAAAAAAGAGTTATGGTAATGGAAAAAGTCCGGGCGACCGGAACTTTTTCCATTACTATAACTCTGATTTACAACGTGCACACTGACCAATCAGCATGCACATTTTTGAATATTAATGGAGGGTTGTTGTATAATCAGTGTCAGTCTCTGATCTGAAACAGTGAAGTACTGTACACAGAAAGAACTCCTGCCTTTGTCTGCCTAAATACAGAACATCACTGCACTGGACTATTTAGACTTGCAAAGTAAATGACTATAACGGAAACACCCTCAAAACAGCAACTTTGCAACCATGTCACAGTACACTCCTATATTTACTTATCAAAATGTACTCTTTGCTATCCAGATAAGACTCAGTAGGTATACAAGTATATTAATGGGCACCAAATGAAATGTGGTATGGCTAAGTGACTTACAGTGACCTAGGATTCAAGAGGCATTTCAAGGAATCAAATGTTAATCTCAGAGAGTGACTTATTTGCATCATACTACCTTACCTATTAAGCAATACTGTTATACTATAACAATCCACATATACTGAACTCACAGGAACAATGTGGTGTGATATGCAGAGAGTATGTGAGCTGAGGAATTCATTGGGGGCAGTGCATGCCCGTCAACTTGTTTGCCCAAGAATTCTGGACAAAACTAAAAGTAATGTGGGGGTGGCGGTAAAGGACAAAACCAGGGACAATTTTTGAATATTACTCTAATTTGCATAAAAAGTTAATAGAGCAGCAATATTTGCATCAACAGGTGTTTTCTGAAAAGACATGAAACTCTAAAGGAAGGTATTATTAAGTGACTGTCTGTAATCCTTAGTAATTTACCAGAAAATCAAAACTTTTTTGAGGGATAGGCAAAAGTGAGGCAAAATCAGGAATACTCTCCAAAATTCCTTGAAACAAATTTCTTGTGGTCAGTAAAGTGCACCAACAAGCACCAAAGAAAAAAATGAGAAAACGCTAGGTACACATCATGGTGAAGTAAGTGAAACTTTAATAAATAGACATAAAAGTCTACAAAACAATAAAATAGGCACAAAAGGTAAGCACTTTTGCTACCTGTCAGGTAACTTCTTCAGACCTAAATCATAACAGTCAAATCATCTGTATTTAAATGCAATGAAGCCAAGCAGAAAAAAAGAACTGATTAGGACATCAATCATAGGTTCATAGGTTGGTACTAGGCTATCAGTCTTAGGGCCTATACAAGCCTAGCCATAACAATTCCCTGGATATTTCTTCTCACAATATTTACTTCCCTGGATCCCTGTCTAGCAGGGTGACTGACGTGCTCCCCGGGGTGAATTTCCTATCTCCCATCCAATCGTCAAGGTTCCTTTTCAAGAGGGTCAAGGAGGCGCTCTGCTTGACATGTATGGGCAGTCTATTCCAGAGTATGGGGAGTCTCTGGGTCAAGAACCTATCCCTCCAGCATGTTTTGTTCATTGTGATGCCAAGGTTTAGATCCCTGGAGCGTGTGGCTCTGAAGGATTGGGATTTCTTTAAGTGGAGCATGTCCAACAGCTTAGGATTTGACATGGCCTTGTATGTTAAGCAGAGATCGCTTCTGAGTAGACGATATGCCACAGAGTATAGCTGGAGTTTTTTAGAAGGTCAGCATAGGGCATCTGCTTTAGGCCTGTGATTCTTTTAGTGAGGTATTTCTACAGCCTTTCTAGCTGTTGCAGATGTCTTGTAGGGTACATACCAAACAGGGGGGGGGGGTTGTATTCTATAATGAGTCTAATGAGGGATGAGTACAGTTGGACAATGACCTCCTTTTTTCTGAATGAAAAGCCCTTAGTGATGAGGTCTGCCACATAAAAGGATTTCCTGACTGTTGTGGCGATGTGGTTATCGAAGGTGAGACCACTGTCCACCTGTGTCCCTAAGTCTCTCATCACACTTTTGGTGCTTAGTCTACTGCCACCTATGTGGTAATTTATGGGTACATGTTTTTTCCCAAAGGGGATAACTATACATTTCTTGGCATTAAGCTTGAGCCCATGGCTACGGCACCAAGCATCTGTTTCTGTAAGGCCCTTTTGCAGAATATCCACATAATTTGGGGATTCAATAATGGCTCCCAGTTTGCAGTAATCTGCGAACTTTGTTAGCCAGAGTCCCTTAGTGTTGGCCTGTACTTCATAGACGTAGATGCCAAACAAGAGCAGTCCCAGGACTGAACCCTGTGATTCTTTTAGTGAGGTACTCCACTTGTCACTTGTCTGGAGCTGGATTTGGAGTCGGCTACTTTTACAGTCTGGATTCTGTCAGTAAACCAGTTGGCAACCCATCGATTGATGTAGGGATTTATGCTCAGCTTAGTAAGTTTATCTATGATTCCAGAGTGAGGGATGGTGTCAAAGGCCTTGGCGAGGTCCAAATAGGCTGTGTGGACCGCCTTACCCACGTCCACAACTCTGGAGACTGATTAGAAGAAGTCAATCAGGTTCAGGAGACAAGATCGGCCCTTCAAGAACTCAAACTGGGTGGGGTCCAGTGTTTGAAGGTTGCCAAATGTCTTTGTTTATAAGTTCCATGATAATGCAGATCAGGCTCATCATACTGACTGACCAATAGGTTTTTATACTAGATTCACTGTGTTTTTAAATGATGATATAAAAGGACTACAAAACTAGCCTCAGGCTGATAGTTGAATACTTTTCATAGCATTACTTAAGCTCAGGTATCAGTGCATGAATTGGATACTTGAGACAGGTGCACAGACATGCAAACACTTCTGGGGGGTGTCCTAATTTAAGGTGATAGCAAGATAACAACTAGCTCTTTCCAAAATATGTCATTTTACATCACCGCACAATATACACTATTATGAGTCATTTATTCTTCTCTTCCAAGTTGGCACAGTCAGTGATTTTTACACATCAGTTATTTTCAGTTTAAGAACATACAGCTGTACAAACATATGCAATACAACACTAGATCTTGGAGGGCAGCTTCACTTTTGAATGATAAAATTTGGTTTTACTAAGCTTGCTAAGCACGGCATACTTGGTAAGCTCTCTCCAGCCATTTATGTTTGTGCATAAGCCACTGCAAGTCTCATGGAGATGTCCATAGTGATGCTGACTTGTGCAAGTACCTTTGAAAAATAAGTACTTATGGAACATAAACATCATAGAAACCAAAAAAAAAAAAAAAAAAGAAATGTGAAACTACAAAAACATTGCACAGCTGTATGCAATGTTGCTTAAGGAATATCTTAAATAATGTGTAGAAGAATTAGCTGAGTGCAAAATTAGTCTAAAGAATGGTCCAACTATAGACCAAGTTACAAACACACATACAAATACATAGAAGTCCACCTGCTTTGGCACTTTTAGAATCACAGAGATAAATAATAATGTTAGCCTTATCTATGACTCAAACCCTAGACCCCGGCATATAGTGTTGACATCACTCCCTGTGGACCAGCAGGAGCCTCTGGACAGACAGAAGTTGAATTTTCCTTTAACAGCTTTATCTTTTTTAGCTAGGAAGCGACCAGCATGGTGATTAAGGATGAAATGCAAACACACACACAAATACAAAGAAAGTCCTGGTCAGTGACATCAGCATGGTATGCTAGAGGTCTTGGGTATGAATCCCAAATCAGTGCTAATACTATCCTTTCACATCTATTCTAACAGTGCCTAAGGCTTTTTCTGTATCTGTGAGTTTGTTTGTAATACCTTTTCTGGTTATGATACTAACCGTAGCTACTTAACTATACCTGGGAAAGGTTTCATTATTCTAATTTATAGTTCTGGTTTAATATTAATTGCCAGTAATACTGTGACAGTGCATGTGATATGAGGATTTTAGCTGCATAGATGTTGATGTACTGTTTCACTTTTTATTACAGGATTAAAAACAAGAACACACACATCAACATGTATACCATTATCCAATCTCAAGCAAATACAACAGCTGTTTTAACTGTACTTAGGTACGTGACTTGCCACATCTGTTACGCACCACACACACATCTGTATGTTATATGCAGTGTCACATTGATGACAGGATTTTCTTGATTTAGAACCATATTTATATACAATATCCACTTACAATGTACAGTGGTGAATCTACTAGTCGACAAAGAATCAAATTCAAAAGGGCCAATTGCCTCTTATATCTTTATTTGTTTATATGAATGGGAATCTTAAAAGCGCTAAATAGGTTAGTGACTTGGTAAAACATACCTCATTATTAAGGGCCTGGTCAAATGCTTAATTCACTCCATTTTACCTATTTGTTAAGTAAGTGATGTCTAAACATAAAAGGAATTAGGGAGTGAGGAACAGAGGCTTCAGGAAATGGGGTGAGAGGGCATCATGGGAGCATCACTGAGGCATTAATGAGGCCTTGGCCTAGGGATCCATTTTATCCAAGGCTAACCATGAGAGACTGGCATGATTTGCAGCTCCATCTGCCCAATCAGCTTTGTTTATGTTACCTAAGGGCACCATTCATGATCATTGTGTGCTATGGTACAGGGATGGCACACTGTACAATGGCTTACCAGAGCTCTTCGCTAGATTCCTCATTACTATATTATGGAAATGACCCTAGCCCCACCATCATGCCTCAAGAGTGAAGCATTTTAACTTCCTATTACCTCATAGCATTTCCCTTCTGTGCTGTGGTGCAGCATCATGCAAAATCAGAGTACAGCGGCTTTTTGACTGTCAATGTGATTGAGGATAACCTGGGAACCAGAATACTTAGTGCACTACTATGTGCAATTCATAAAGAATACAGATGGTTAATACACTGTCATTAAGGGTCACAGTGAATGTCTATGAATCATGGTTCTAAATGACAGTATACTAAACTTGTACACCTCTGTGTACTATGTTTATAAATGCCAGGGCATTCCTGTTCTGCCGATTATTCCATCAACCAGTTCTACCATCTGACCAGGCATCTCTTCCCATTCCCAACCATGTCCCTGCTTTTTCAGAACCAGACAAAAGTTAAAGAGAATTACTTTCTTTCTTTCTTTCTTTCTTTCTTTCTTTCTTTCTTTCTTTCTTTCTTTCTTTCTTTCTTTCTTTTCTCCAGTTAGAATCTAGATTGTGCATGGAAATCTGGTCTCTAGACTAGCAATCTGTAATCTGAGGCATGTCCAAAATCATAACTGGAGTGGACATTGCTCCGAACTTCATTAGTGCTGTAGAAGCAAGTCTCCTTTATCTAGACTAGTTGTTAGTCATTTTCTTCAAAAAGTATTATTTTAAGGTTGTTTATCTCCACATCTGGAGCCTGTAAAGGTATCACCCTTGACTAAATTAAAGCCTATGCTATGTTTTACCTGTGCTACAGCTGACCACCTGAGGCACTGATATCATTTTCAGTGAAACTTTCTCCCCTTCTTGATTCATTTTCTGACTTAACCAGTTTTTCTTGATCTGAAATACTGCACTTTTCTGCTGCTTCAGTTTAGATACATTAGTAAACCACAGCTTTTGGTGTTCCATACAATTTCCCCCAAACCAAATAAAGCCTTCAGGAAGGATCTTCCAGTGCTATGTCTGTACAGCAAGTACAGTACTAAGAGACTTCTTGAGCAAATCGGCACCTTGCCAGTAAAACCAATGGTCAGTTACAAAGGAAAGGAAGTACATTTCTAATAAGGTCTACAAAGATGAAAGGGAATTAAGGGAAATAATTACATCTAAATAGTGCACCCAAAATAAAAACCCTCAAGGCTGGGAAAACAGGAAAAACAAAAGAGATTAAATATACTTATTAAATGCAGATGGCAACCAGGTATGGTAACCTGAAGTGAAAGTAGAGACAAGTAACAAATACTGTTAGTGGGGTACCTGTAGTGTGGATATTAGTGCAAGGCATACAGGGGAAGGGAAAGATGTACAAAACTCAAGAAATATGCTATGCTTTGCAAGATTAGTTAAGCCCAAACATAAAAAAATACTACTGTAAATGGTCTTCTCTCAATTGAGATCGGGCGTTATCTGAAAAAAAAAAAGTTAAGCCCAGATAGAAAAAATTATTAATTTAAATGACCCCCCCCCCAAAGTGAGATCAATCATTATCTGTTAGAGAGAAACAAATTATCCATTTTGGCATGTCATTACTGTTTCAAAATTTTCCTAATGCTAGCAGCCACTGTACTTTATGAGAAGAATGCCAGTACCTATACGGGATGTTAATGCCAGTACCTGTATAGGGGTGTTAGCTTTGTTCTGTGCTAGCTAAACACATGAGTAATTAAGACTATAACCTGTACCTTAGTGTATATCAGATGAGACATGTTATCTCAGGCTTTTGTACTTCCCAATTTTTTGAGTTATGTATATGTATGACAGGAGATTTGGGTACTGGGTATCATGGCCTTTATTCTTACTCTCAGGATTTTGGCTTCTTCTTGTCAGGCTGCAACCAGGAATTAACCTGCCCAAAGCTGTTTAATTGATAAAATAGGCTGTATAAAACAATAAGAGTGTCCAATTTGTAATATAATTGGCAAAATCAATAAATGTTTGCCTTCATGTCATTTCGTCAGCTGAGTTTGTGACATTCAGTAGAAATACAGTTGTGAAGAAAATCCATGAACCAAAAAAATAATTATTATTGTCTTCTTGGAAGAAAAAGGCACGACCATATTTCTACTAGACTAATACAATATTAAGGTAGCACACAACTATTTCATATATACCAAAATACATGTGATAGTAGGTACATAATACAGGTATTACATCACATGTATGTACACGTAACCTTCTACCCATGAAGCAGTAAGGAAAGAACACGTTAAATGCCTAGGCTGATACAGAAATGTAAATAAGTTTAACAACTATTTCTAGGTCTCCTTTGCTGGAAAGTCAATCAAACATACTTGCAAAATATGAAGAAGTCACTTACTGTAAACATTTGCATTGGGACTCAGATCTCTACTCACTACAAGTTTGGTAATTTCCTCTTTACACTTACATTTTAATCCTGAGCAAATAATAGAAGACTAAAGTAACACTGATCACTGAAATTGCTGCAGCCAGTGATTACACATTACAGTGTCTTACACAGAGAGACATAAAGTCATAAAACACCAGAATTTGTAGGCAGAAATGAGGGCCATGTGGAAGAAAGATACAAAAATAGTTCCAGTAGTAGTAGGATCAACTGGTATTATAAAAAAGAATTTACAATCATACTTAGATATGTTTCCGATGCATGTAACTCTGTATGAATTGCAGAAGGAGTCCTTACTGGGAACATTGCAGGTGCTGCGAAGAGCACTTTTGGCTAACATCAGAGATTGAAATAATATTAATTTCATGAACTTTAATCATACTTTGACTCATGTGGTTAGAAACCCAAAAGACTTGGAAATAAAGTAGCTGCTGAGTTACAAATTTTTTGTCAATCACTGTGTAAAAATATTTTATAACAGGTTTTGTTTTGATTGTCAAAGTATATAAGAGCAAAAGACATGCTGACGATGGAAAGAATAAGTAGATTTCTGTAGAGTGAGAAAATAAATTGGGTTCAGTTCGATGTCCAACTTCTAAAATAAGATAATTCTAAGGTGTCATTAACTTTTTATGTACGTGACACCTACCTACTTTACAACGAATCACTTTCAATAAGGTTGTGCCCCTTAACAAATGTGTTTTCTCCCTGTATAAAAATAGCTAATTTTCAAAAATGGTAAAACATAATCTTCATTACATTTTTAGGGAATTATTCAGGACACTGAGCTATAAAATATCTTTACATTGTACTCACAACATCAAAGACAACAGAATACTTGCATTATGAAATTTACTGAGAAAGTTTAGGTAATTTCTATGCCACAACATTCTAAAAGACTGAAAATCTCACATATACATAAATCCATAACTACTTTTACTTCTGGTGCTATAACAGTAGATATATAAATATATATATATATGTATATATATATATATATATATATATATATATATATATATTTATATACACACACACACACACACATATATATATATATATATATATATATATATATATGTGTGTGTGTGTATATATATATATATATATATATATATATATATACCTGCATAGCTGTACTACATGTTATTCTGTAAAGAAATAATAAACAGCAAATGTTCATATCTTTCAAATAATTTCAAATTTACTTATATAACTTTATAACATTTTCTGGGCAACACACATGGATCCCCATGCATATATCAAACTTTGCAACTCATAACAGCACACCACATAAGAAAAATGGCATTATCTGACTTATAATTATAGAAAAATTCTAGTTTTTATAAAACAACCACTGGCTGGGTTCAGAAAGGGTTATCCAGTAAGTCTTTCTGATTCTTAGACCATCCTACTGCTGAGATTTCCCACTAGCAGTGGCCTCTTTGAGGAGGGGGTCTCACTGTTAGTGGTGCATAATAATATGGTAACATAACAATGTGCTAACAACATTGCCTAGCAATTGTACAAACAAGTAATGGTAAAAGAAGCCAAATAAGATAAAAAGATAGTGTCAGTTGGGGTACAATGGGGTCATTAGAGGGGTTAGTCCTTTAAATGTATTCACAGCTATGTTTTAGAAAGGAAAAATGCCTTTTTGGTAATGACATGAACTCATGCAACTTGCTGCATAAGTCTAATACACTACGAAGTATAGAAAAGATGAGAACAGATCTGGTAAGATCAGAGGAGCAGTTTAAAACATGGCAAGTGAAACATGCAAAACAATGCATATAGGCAATAGAAATCTCAGGAAGGAAGTAACCACTAAGCGGGGAATCAGCAGCACAACAGATCAAGACAAGTGATAATCACATGAAATGGCATGAAGGTAAGTGAGCAGCAAGAAACGCTGCTGGGATACTCAGAGAAACTGGAAGAGGCATCAGTATTAGGAAGATGGTAGCAAGACCCCGTCTGGAGTACGATGCACAGATCTTTAAACTGTATCATTGTAAGGACAGAGTTCAGAGAAAAACAACAACATTAGCTACATGGTCTGCACAACACGCTATAAAAATACTATGGGACCTGGACAGACAAGCAACGTGACAGACAGTATTGATAACCTTGTGATACTTGAATGTTTCTAGGTGGCTACAGTCTTACAAGAAAGTAGATGTATGAAGCCCAGAGGGCACAGTTTGGAAATACGAGATACATGGCTGAGCAAAGACACAAAGAAACATTACGTCAAAAAAAAAGAAAGGTTGGTGATTTTCTGAACAGTCTACCTGAAATAGAAATCAAGTCAAAAAAGAAACAGAAGTTTAAGAATTCATGTGAAAAATATGAAGCAGTTCTTATGAAGGAAGTGATAAAAAAACTATTAGTAAAGCCAGATTTCTGGACTCATTGGTAGGTGGGGTGAAGTGCAGATTACATGGGATAACAAGTCTATCTATTTCAAAAAGTTTTTTTTTTAACCATACACACTCTCAGATGCACACATATAAAATTAATTATATACAGCTTTTCTTACTTAAATTTGTTTTAAGCATCTTTATTTCAGCCTTTAAAGAAACTTACTCATAATCTACCTGCCCTGTAATTGTTTACATTTGTTTGACAACCTGCCTCCTTTAGCAGTGATATATTTTCCAAGTTTTCACTTTTTCTGCAGGATTAGTCCACTTCTAAAACCTCACATAGTTTGGAACCTAGAAATGCAAACTTAGATTTTTATGTCTATTTTTACACCTGTACCCCACATAGTACCTCCATAATAACTGACTCCCCTGCCAATTCCAACAGTCTGTAATACTTTCCATGCTTATTAGATAGTGTAGTAGGTATCAATGACTTTCAAATAACTCATCAGTCCCACTACGGTTTGCAATGAAAAGACATGCATGCCTACATACAAACATACAGGCATAAATAATAAACTTCAGCACAAGTGGGAGGTTGGCATAATGGTTAAGGTGCTTACCTTAGAAACACAAGGTACAGGGTTTGATAATCACATGGAGTAATTGGCTAGGCTTAAAATGTCCCATGAGGGCAGTTAGCCTAATACTAATCTATGAACCTATTTCCACTTATGAACTTAAAGTTACGTTTTTATGCTTTGGATAATGTTTCCTTGAACTACTGGATGGAAACTAACTCAATAAATTATTACATTCGGTCCATAATGCAAATGAGTCATTGCAACATTTAAACTTCAAACATTAGCAACTTGTTTGCATTGTGGAGGTATTACTATGTGCTTTAAAAGCACATATGCATACTCCCAAGCACATACATATGTGCCCATATGGCAAAGCCAAAAAAAAGGCAACTATGCTAGTTAACTAATCCAGCATGTTTAAGTACTACAGTTTAAAGTAAATAGACAATGATAGCAAATGAGGATCATCTGACCTATCATAACATAAAAACAGCCCTTGTTTAACTCCAAGGGCCTTTTAATGTTTTATAACACCAATTTTCCTTGCAATACTAAAATCTCTTAATTATCATCACTACTTCACAAACTATTGACTTATCACTATCATTACATAACATCGCAGTCGTGAGATTGCTGCCATCATAGCAGTTTTTACTCTTCCAAAGTTCCGGCTTTCAGGTTCACCAGTTTAAAATACAGTAGGCTATTTACTGATGTTGATATATTAGTGATAGCAGATTTAAAGTCGTCTTAACCACTGTTAAAAGAACTGCTTAGTCTTAACTTTGTAGGCAAATACAGTAAATGTTATCACACTCACACAAACACACACACACACACACACACACACACACACACACACACACACACACACACACACACACGCACACACGCACACATGCACGCACGCACGCACACGCACACACACAGTCATACATGTGAGCACATCATTAGATCTCCATCTGTTTACCTACCCTAACCTCTTGGTTACCAGTTATGAGGTACTGCATGTATTTTTAACTTCAAATCCATAGAATTTCACACATCCCTCTCCGAAAAGTCTTTGAAAAATACTTCCCTGAGCATTTCATAGATTTCTTTCCATATGCTCAGTTTTTGCCTTCTACCACTCTTACTTCTTTAATTAATTTTCTCTGCACCCCCCTAATATTTTTCTTTCCTTTCATAAGTAGTGCCTTAAAACCTAGTATGTTGTCACAGCAACACTCCAAACAAAGACATTCCAAGTTTTAAAGCTACTTGTCATGTTCACATTAATCCTGCCTAACATTTTAAAGTTTTCAGCTCCATGTTTTACCAATTAAAAAAACATACAAAGTACAGATTCCATCAGCTTACATAAGCATCATGAACCAGATTAATTTCTTCTGCTGTAACACAAACCTGAAGTGAGTAAGTACACAAATCATCAGAAAAAGGAGAAAGAGAAACAATTGCTTTTCATTGCAAACTTCATGCATTTGGTTTTCTATAGGTAAGGGCAACTGCAGAGATAATATGTACCAGGGATGTGAGGAAGGGGGCTTTGCCCTCCCTCCACCACAAAAACACATAACACACTAGTTTTGGACAAGTTTCATTTTCCGCCCTTCCGACCACAAACTTGTGCACTCATGGTGGAACATTTGCTATTTCTGGGAAATCAGTAGTCAGCATTTGCAGAAAGGATATATAGTATGTATGATTGCATGACAGATAAGCCAAAAATCTGG
Organism: Protopterus annectens; assembly: GCF_019279795.1. Taxonomy (NCBI): domain Eukaryota; kingdom Metazoa; phylum Chordata; order Ceratodontiformes; family Protopteridae; genus Protopterus; species Protopterus annectens. The sequence goes on along the minus strand of NC_056733.1, from coordinate 848,677,279 downwards.
AGACATTACACAAGTGCATGGAGTTGATAAGCATAATGGCTAAGCACGTTAATATTAAGTACTATTTCATGGCAGACATTGACAAAATTAATTGTGGAAAGAAGTTAGACCACTGGAAACATCATAAGTACATGCAGTTGCTATAAGCATGCTAGTTATAAACGCATAATTAGAAACGTGGTGTTTTCATTTTGTCAAAGCTAGAACTTTTTGAGATTTGCATGTATTCATCCATTTATCCTCAGCACTTTGAACATTTCTGCTTTTGTAGCAAAGCATAATGGAATAACAGAGCTGTAGTACCCTGAATTCTTCCTCAGGTTAGCGTAGAACCTTTTCAGACAATGAAGGAACTCAAAGAGTCGCACAAGGTACTGAATCCTGGGAACATCTGCCACTCCTAAATCCTCATCTCTTTGCTGCACGTCAAGTTTAACATAAGTTGCTGAACTGCTTCCATTAGCACTCGACCGAACGGACAGATTGTACATCACTGTCTGTACCAAAAGATTAGTTTAGCTGCAAGTTAGCTCAACACTTCCAATTGCTAAGCATGCACTCCTTTAGAAGGAGAGATCAGAATAAAACAGTCAGATCCAGGATCCTCTTATGTCAGCAGCTTGTAGCTGCTTCCTTAGCTGAAAAATGTAATTGATTCCTGGAACAGGTATCCCAGAGCAGTTGCCTCTGCCAAGCCGACTGCCTGTCCAGTTTCACGTTTTACCTGATAAGCACTTCATTTGTAATTGCTGAATATATCAAATTCTAGGCTGTATTTCCATGTCTCAGAACTGAAAAAGAATATGCTTACTCCATTACAAGGTAATCTCACTGTAATATAAATGTATTTATTCAAGTTTATTCTCCACTTTTTTCAGTTTCCTCTTTTCAATGATCATACTTATTGAAAAACTGTATATTTCGGTCAGAAAAGCTAGGAAGACAATGTGTAACTGCACTAAGTGCTGCCCTAAGATCACCTTCCAACAGGAAGAGGCCCTGTAGGTCAGACAGACCCACAGTTTCTTGAACATTTCTTATCCTTTGATTTTTTTTCTCAATATTTGTTTTCCCTTAGACCGCCTTTTCTTTCTTAACTCTTGTATTGATTCTTATAATACCCCACCTTCCTATCCTGTTATGCCTATGACATAATTTCTCTTATACCCTGCCTTCCCATCCTGTTATCCCTATGACATATTTCCACTTATATGCCCTACTCTTTGACTATCCCATATTATCCTTCCTTTGCTTGCAATTCCACTCCATCCTCCCCACTTAGGAGCAAATTGCAACATTTTAGTGATAAATCAATACCCCACATTACCCCAGGTCATGTGCACACCTTGCTTGGTATGATATATTAGGCTGCCATATTGCCACTTGTTTTTGTCAAACATAATTATAAACAACAACTCAGTGTACAAAATACTTCTGAAATGCAGCATTTCATTCCACAGTGGACTACTGTTTTTTACATGTACAGCCACTTAAGAATGGTCAGGAGCACAGCTTGGATTCAGTTGTACATCTTTTGCACACTGACTTTTGGGGGAAAACTCCTGCTGGAGCCATACATCTATGTTTTGATTTAAACTATCATGAAGTCTGTGTAAGAAGAATGTTGTGTCCATAAATCACTTATAACCCTTGTGAGCCCTTTGAATATCTGAACTGGATGCAAGAGCCTTTACAATATTTTTTGTTTGTTCTGTGGGTCACATATGTTGCACGTCAGTCTAAAAGAAGGACTTGTTTTGATACTACTGTAACTGCCGGCAATTCAGTCTAAAATAAGGACTTGTTTTGATACTACTGTAACTGCCGGCAATAAGAGCCATGCTAGAGCCTCCAAGACAAGAAAAGAAGTGTGATTTCCTCACGGCAGAATCACTACAGTGTTTCTACATGTCTGCATTTACACAGTCCTGTCTTGATTTGGGCAGTTATCCATGATAATCACACAAACGTGGCACATATGCTAATATTTTAAGGGAAAAAAAATCTTCCTTTCATCCTACTGTTGCAGAAAACTAAAATACTGTATTAACATCTTCACATGTAAAAATGTATAGAAGCTACCTTTCAAAAATGTTTTGCATTTTGAAATTAAAATGCAACTACGACTTCATGGGTGAGGGTTTGGTTTGGTTTTATTCTGCTAAGACTCATGCTTCATCAATAAATGTCACACTTTGAGTATATGAACACGTTGCAATTCTAAATCACTGCTTAGATTCAGAAGCCAAATTCCATGTAATTTTTGTTTAAAAAAAGACACTGATAAAATAAAAGCACTTGGAGTGAAACATTGCCTGTACAGGATCAAAGAAAGAAAACATTGGGAGTAAAATGATCCCTGTGATTCCTTACACTTCATTCTGCCTTCATAGTTTAGTCTTCTTCTGCAACAACAATATATTTTGAAGACTTAATGTGCTCCAATATGGGGGTTAATAGAGATTGTACAAGCTGGGTAACAGCATACGAACAAAGACAAAGGGGGTAATAATCAGAGGCCAAATGACCACCAGACAGACTGGTGTTAACAAAAACACCATGATGCATCAAATGAGGCACATTTAAGCCACTGTCAAAAAATTTCCAGTGAGCCTGAGTACCAATGATTTCTTTGGTGAGTTGAAACACTTTTAGGCATGAATGTCTATGGTTCTAATTTTACCAACAATTCAAGTGCACAAGTTTGGATGTGGTGTTAAACTGCATCTATTCATGTTCTGCTTTTTATGCAGCGTGTTAAAAGCATAAGCTCACTAGGAATAACTGCTGTGTTTAGGAGTGACCGAAGGTCTCTGACCTGTCTGAGTGGTTTTGTCAGTCACACAGTATAAAAAGACTACAGGAAAAAGTTCTCACTACTGAAGTAACACCAGTTAACAACCTGTGTGGGAACCCATCGACTAGTGGAGAGGTCTAGATGTTTAAAAGGGAACATAGCACTGCCAACATAACACATACCATTACTGAGACCAATACTTTATAGTGGTTGTTAGTGTTCTGTAAGAAAATACTAATTTTATAAGGAAAGGAAGGTAATTGTTTTGGCTAAATGCACTCAGCTAATGAGAAGTAACCCGTTCAGTTACGCTGGTCTAATGCATGCAAATCATAATCCTGACTTTACAGGGCAACTGTCTGACATTATTTATTCTACTTCCTTTAGTCACACCATGATTTACTGTTCATGCTTTTTATTAACCTCGTTTTGTGCTGTTTGCTACAGGTGCATAAGGGGAATACAATTCAGATGTACAGATCCATGAAGAGGTTACAGCTTGTTTAGTCAGGTGCTGGGAGCCATTTTAAAAAAATTACACGTAGTGGTTACTCTTGTGAGACAAGGTTAATTGCTGCCATTTTCTTTATGATTGAGAACTACTACCCCTCCTGGAGTTTTTGTTTTGTTTTTTTTTTTGGAGGGAGTGGTTCTTTTGTTTGCCAGTTGCTATTTATTGCATTGCTCCACATGCCATTGCTGTACTTTTGGCTGGGCTGCTCTAAGCTGCACCTCTGTGCACTGTATTGAAGCATTTTCCACCTGATCTGACAACTTTTTCTAACCCCCTTCTACACCAGGAAAGTAAAACGTTCTTGCAGTGGATACTCTTTAGCTCTTTGGATTACTGAAACTGCCTTTTGAGAATTTAAATTGCAACTGCATTTTATAAACTTATCCAAAGAACAGCTTGTTTTGACAGACATTCGGGCGATCTTTGGAACTACAGTGGATATTCTTCTGAACAAACTTTAATTTCTGCCATTTTCTGAGTGTCTCAGCACTGCTGGTTTTCCCAGAGTTTGCTTGCTGAATGTTTTTTTGTTTTGTTGTTGTCATTTGCTTGACTGACATTTACTGCACTACCATGCACTGAGCTGAGCTCCATGCAGCACCAATGCAGTTGTCGCTAAATAGCAGACTGCGAGTGCAGTTTCACTTTTATCTTTCTTGATTGTGCCCAGAGCAGTATTAGCCTGACCTTATCTTCATTTGCTGACATGGTCATCAGTGTGTTATTTGTAACTATTTATACTATTACTCTCCCAGTCCGTCCCTAGTGTCCATGTGCACTTAGCCAGCCAGCACTCAAAGCACTGGGCAGTCTTGGGAGATCAGAATATGTGTTCTCCTACTGTTGGCGGCATTTATTTATTTATTTTATTTTACATTTGTTTACTAAGAAAATCTGACTGGGCAAAAAGAACCCATTTTCAATAGAGGCCTGGTGAGTAAAGCTCCAATATGCACAAAATTACACAACTGAACAAAAAGAAAGACACTTTAAGGATAAAGTTAATACAGTTTCAGAGATAACATAAGTGATAAAATATTTATACATTTGAGATGGGCCCTAAGACTTACTGTCCATTAATACATAATAAAAATGAATTATGCTTTCAATTGTCAGATAAATTGACCAAATTTAATATACTACAGCAATGCATGGCAAAACGTAGGACATAGTAAGAGATATGCATGTATATCAACAGTCACCAAAGCCATAGAGGAAGGGAAGGTAGTCCACACAGCCTATCCGGACCTTGCAAAGGCATTTGACACAATACCCCACTCGGGCATCATAGATAAGCTATCCAGCTTAAATATAAACCCCTATGTCACAAGATGGGTCGCAAACTGGCTCAAAGACAGAACCCACAGAGTGAGAGTTGCTGGAGCCATGTCAGACTTGAAACCGGTCACAAGTGGCATCCCACACGGTTCTGTCCTGGGACCACTCTTGTTTGGTATATACTTTTCCGAGGTATAGGCAAACGTGGGAGGACTATGGCTCACCAAGTTCGCAGACGACTGCAAACTGGGCGCCATAATCAACTCTCCAGCTGACACAAACATCCTTCAAAAAGGTCTCACAGAGACAGATAACTGGTGCCAGCACCATGGTTTAAAGCTAAATGCCAAAAAATGTATAGTCATACCCTTTGGCAAAAACAATGTGCCCACAAATTACCACATAGGCGGAAACCCATTAAGTACAGAGAAAGTTATTAGGGACCTGGGGACCCAAGTTGATAGCAATCTCTCCTTTGAAAACCACATTGCCAAAGTGGTTAGAAAGACCTTCTACATAGCCCACCTCATCACAAAGGGTTTCACATCTAGATCAAGAGAGGTAATCGTGCCCCTTTATTCATCCCTCATCAGGCCCATCATAGAATACAATGCCTCTTTTGGGATGTACCTTACCCGACACCTGCAGCAATTAGAAAGACCCCAAAAGTATCTCACCAAGAGGATCAAGGGTCTCAAACAGATGCCATATGCTGCTCGGTTAAAAAAACTCCAGCTCTACTCAGTTGCATACTGCCTACTCCGAGGCGATCTATGCCTGACATACAAAACTATGTCAAATTCAGAATTAATGGACATGCTTCACCTCAGTAAATCTAAATCCCTTAGAGCCACACGCTCGAGGGACTTGAACCTCAGCACAGAAATAAATAGAACTTGCTGGAGGGACAGGTTCATAACCCAGAGGCTCCCTTCGCTCTGGAATAGAATTCCAGTTCATGTGAGGTAGAGAACCTCACTGCATCTCTTGAAGAAGAATCTCGATAGGTGGATGGGGGATCATAGGTTTGTCCCAGGGATTACTCCTGTGTCACTATTAGACAGAGGCACAGTAAACTAAACCTTATAAAGGGCACAGTATACTCAAATCAAGGGGTGGCGTAAGCCATACAGAATCGGGCTAGGCTTATAATTGCCCCAGGGCAGATAGCCTAGTATGAACCTATGAACCTATATTTGTATAGCCAGTGGAAAAAAGGGAACAGTGCAGATATATTAACAATTTCACAGTCAAGAAAATGACAATTGCTATAAATAAGACTTAGAGCAGAGACTGAGCTGTCAAGAATTAGTGGTAGTGAGCATGGTGGAGAGGAGGTAGACTTGAGTGGAGAACTGAAGTAGTTTAAAACAATGTGAAAGGAGATTGGTATAATGAGTACAGGGAAGACGCGAAGAATGGAAACAGTGAGAGACACGGAAGCAGACAGTGGGTGAACGGAATGTGAGGATGACGACAGCATGTGACTGGAAGGGAAGGAAGTAAAAGCTGGTGAGAGTTTAACCAGTAATGGGACATGAGCAAAACCTTGAATTAAATAGAAATTTCATTAGAGAGTATTTAAAGGCCTGTAGGTTAGAGATAGATGGTTACCTACAGAGTAGGAGTAAAGGCAGAGTCTTGGAGGTTTTTTGTTATTGGCAATCAGATGTTTGCCATCAGACTGGAAAGGTCTATAAGGATGGTAGAATAGTAGTAAGTTGTTATGGGCAGGGTAAGCAGCAGGTTGGTTTATTACATTATGTGATGTAGTAAGTTGCACGTAGGTTAGTTATGGAGTTTAGTTTCTGAAGGGATAAGCAGTGGTGTGTTTAATGTGATGGCTTGGCTGCGAATTTTGCTACTTTACTTTAAGAAAATATCAATTCGAATTTTAATGAATTTTGATGGCAGAGTGATTTTACTGGTTGCATTTAGAAACTGTAAGGGAGGCCTGACAGGACGATGTGTGAAGATTGTTAATAAAGATATTAAAAAGGAGAGGCCCAAGAATTGGGCCCTTTGGGATGCCATTGATGTTAGGTAAGTAAGAGATTAAGGAGTTTTCTCATTTTACTAGTTCCTATGTATGAGAAAGATAACTAGTGAACCAGGTTAGTGAAGAAGGAGAGATTCCGATGGTGGACATTTGTTGCAGGGTTTGTAGTGAGACAGTATCAAATTCCTTGCAAAGTTTAAGGAATAGAGAGGAGACAAATTTGCCCATGTCTCTTGCTTTGTTTATGGTATCATGAAAGACAGTAAGGCAGTGGTTGGGCTGTGGGCAAGTCTGAAGCCATGTTGTGCAGAGGACAGTAGCTGATTTTGAAGGAGGCAGTGAAGAAGTTGTCTGTGGATACATTTTTCTAGTAGTTCGGAGAGGGGTGATATAATGTTAATGGCTGAAAGTTTGATAAATTAGTAGAGTTTCCACCTTTGAGCAGAGGGATGACCTAGGCTTTTCCCCAGAGAGGTGGACATATGCTTCTTAGAGTGCTCTATTAATCAGTATGCTTACTGGGTAGGCTATGGATTCAGCAGCTAGTTTGAGGTATTCATTTGGGAGATTACCACCATATGTGGGGCATGGTTTTAGTTGTTGAAACATTTTTTTTATAGTGATAGTATTGATAAGTTGTGGGATAAAACTGGGTGTGTTGTATCATTTGCTATCCTAAGGCAGTGTTAGGACTGCCTTATACTTACTGACAATGATCTCCTACTTATAGGTTCATAGAATTTTACTAGGCTAAATGCCATTGTGGGCCATTTTAAGCCTAGCCAATTAGCCCATGTAAGAATCAAACCCTCCACCTTATGTTTGTTGGGTGAGCATCTTAACCATTATACCAGCCTCCCACCCAGCACAGAAAACTCTAACTGTGAAAGGTGCAAACATCTAGTTAATGCAGAGGCATCCTTCTCATGAATAACTATATCCAGTGAACATCACATATTCACAAACTCCTCTTGACCTCCGCCACATTCTCACACTAAACACATGAAAACGCCATCTGCCAATGACATCAAAATATTTGCCAAATCCACCAAGAACGTACAACAGCAGGCCTCAGCAGAGGCCCCTGAGCTTACCTATGTCATGCACACCTCTAACAAGTCACGAACAGCTGTGCTGTTTACATATTACTGAATTAGCAACAGACAAAAATGGATCAGTAACTGGTGACTCACTTGTTAGGTATACAGATTCCTTTCTCCCCAGGCTGGACAAGGACAGTTTACTGTCGGCTGCCCTTCAGGTGACAGGATCATAAACATTACAAGGACCTCCAAGACTCTTTCCCAATACAAGTATGACTAAAACATGGTAGTAGTCCATGTGGGAGTGAATGACTTGAGATGTAAAACACTGAGGGACATGCGGAGAGACATGTATGAAATATATATACATGTGATGGATGCACGTAGATTCTGGTCCTGACTGGAAAACTTCCTTCACCAAGAATGATGATTAGGTATAAAGAGAAGATAACTGGCTTCGACAATTTGCAGAATAGCTGGTGTCACTACAGGGGCAGTCAGTGTGTATCAACATGTGATGAGATGATTGATAGTTCAACTTATTTTGCAAAGAATAGCCTGCATATCTTGTTCAAAGGCTTCTAAATACTGGCAAAAGCCTTTGCTGCCCCCATGGTGCCATTTTCACACAGGCCTCATTTAATGGACATCCAAGCCTAGGAAATTCACTTAGCCCTAAGCTGGACCACATTAAGGTAGTTCTCCATGCAAGAGGTCTCAATAGCAACTTGCCTGATTTTGAGGTGCTTCTGCATTTGGAACACATTCATGTTCGTGTAGTTAAAGAGACGATTTAGTAAGCACTCCATCTGTACCTAGGTTTCATTCCTAACTTGCTTTTAGACCTGATGGAAACTGTGATGGCATATTCCTTTTTGTCAGGGACCATATTTTACCTAGATGGGCTCTATATAAGACAACTTCAGTTCACAGAACTTCAGTTTACTGTGGACAAGACATGCTTCAAACTTAAAGCAGGCTACAAAACCCCTTTTATGTCAGCAGATGATTATGATAAATACCAGCAAGTTTTAGAAGAAAATCCTTTAAGCAATGATTCCATAATACTAGAAGATTTACAGTATCTTACCATAGACTGGAGCACCTATTCCTCTCACATAGGGGGTTGTAGGTATCCCATTGAATGTCACTGTCTTTGAACTCCTTCTTTCAAATTAAAATGCATTTAAAGACGGCATAATTAAAAATACTGAAATATCTAAATGTAACTATTTTTTGCAGGTGGGATAAGCCCCCCTGCACCCCCATATGGGTAACAGTGTTCCCCACACTCCTACTAACTTAAATGTACTAACTCAGATATTATACAATGCCTCCTCTAAAACGTGCACGCTGATTGGCCAGCCCAACCAGCGTGCCCGTTGTAAATCCCTCAATATACTAACGGAAAAAGGTCCGGTCGCCCAGAATTTTTCCGTTAGTATAAAACACTGTCTCGCTATGTTAAAAGAGTTTAACATAGCGACACAGGTTTAAAAAAAGCAACGCAGATCTCCATTGCTTTTTTTAAAGCTGCCTCACTATGTTAAACTCCTTTAACATAGCGACACAGTATGTAAAAAGCAACGGAGATCTTGCCATCTCCATTGCTTTTTTTTTTAACCTGTCTCGCTATGTTAAATGGGTTTAACATAGCGAGACAGCTTTAAAATAAGCAATGGAGATCTCCGTTGCTTATTTTAAAGCTGTCTCGCTATGTTAAACCCATTTAACATAGCGAGACAAAAGCAACGGAGATCTTGCGTTCTCCGTTGCTTTTGCCCACAGCTCTGATGTACTGCGTAGGCATGCGCAGTACATCAGAACTGCCGCGGAACACCAGACAGCCGCCGAAGGGCAGCAAGAGGATATACAATGCCATTATTTAAGAAAAGTAATTATTTCTTTTCTTAAATAATGTCATTGTATAATAGCAATAACCCACTTCTGGGTGTGGTTAATGCTGGATTTACCCACGGTTGTCTTTGTTTGGTCCCTCGGGCTTCGCCCTCGGGACCAAACCACGCCAACTGTGGGTAAATCCAGCATTACCCACACCCAGGCATGGGTTATTGCTATATTATAATACAGGGAAAAAGGTAAAACTACCTTACCATGGTATTCAGTGATCTCACTGCTGACAACACATTCAATGAACTCTCCGTTTGATCGCTTGAGTTCAAATAACATGATCTTGACAAGACCGCACTTCAATGGCACTGCGTGAAAGCAATGCATGGTATGCCAAGAGATTTTTGAATTAAATACATAGGAATTCCCTGTATCAAATAGAGCCCATTAGAAGGCAAAATACTCTTCAGCTGGTCCTCACAATATTATGTCTATGTTTCAATCCCCAATTTCATTTATATAATAAAGTCAGACTATAAACTTGTAACATTTGTTCTCATAACTACCATACCCCCTGTGACTAATATCCCAGAATTTTTAATGATTTAAAAAGGATAAAATTTATATAATTATATAATGAAATCTCTGAATTTACCCAAGACATCATCAAAGCTAACTCAGACACAGCGGCTAACTTCACCAAGAAGTTTTATGCCATTTAGACCAATACGTTCATAAGTTCATAGATTAGTACTAGGATAACTGTCCTCATGAGCCATTTTAAGCATAGCCAGTTACTGTATGTGAGCATCAAACCCTACACCTTACTTTTGTAAGGTAAACTCCTTAACCATTATGCCAACCTCCCCTATAAATAGGTTCATAGATTAGTACTAGGATAACTGTCCTTGTGGACCATTTTACGCCTAGCCAATTAACCTATGTGAGAATCAAAACCTGCACCTTGTGTCTGTAAGGCAAATATCTTAACCATTTTGCCAACCTGCCTCTTATAGTGTATTCAAATCCAGGACCATGTGTATGACAGTCCTACACTTACACTTGTTGCCAGACGAATATTTATCTAGCAGTCCCAGCAAGAGCTAAACTTAATGGGAAACTTAAAAACAAATGGCCCTGGTGATTTAATTACATAAACAGACTTTAAAACAAGAGAGAAAAAACTCTTTAAACTGTACAGTAATGTTAAAACTCCTCAGAATGAGGACAGTACAAAAATTCACCAGGAAACTGAAATGCAGTCTAAGGACCAGTAAGGCAGCCCATGAATGGAGGTTAGCTTCTTAACTGAAGGCTATACAAGTCCTTTAGTTAAGTTACAAAAAGTAGAGTTGTATAAGTAAACTTACCGTAACAGTGGATGGATGAAGGTATCGTTGCTGCAATTACCTATATAACAGCTGTCCAGTCTTCCAAAGCCTTGGGTTCCTTCTACACATACACCCAACTGCTAGTTGAACAAGCTCCTAAGTGGAGAAAACTAGCAGCCTTGGTGCCTACTGCCTCATGGCTTTCTGACCAACTGAAATGGGAGGCTACAGTCCTGATAAGAAAGGTAAAGTTAGGTATAGATATATAAAGCCTTACCTGGCATAACCTTAAACATAAAAAGGGGAATGCAGTAAGGGAGAAATTAGTACAATAGTGCTAAATGTGAACACCTGCTGTTATGTTACACAACTGTGCTCTGTTTATCATCATCACTAATGTCCATCCATACATCTATCTGTTCATAACCCCTTTTTCCTTTTTTGCATATGGGGTTGGGGTGTCACTTTAACAGTGAGAATCATATACAGCCGAGGTTCACAGCTCAGCATAAGGGGTAGAATCTGGTTCCTCCCTGCCTACTGATGTACTGTACAACAGTCAAGGTGTGAATCTGTGTTGAAATCACCCCTAGAGCCAAGATGTCCTATGGTCCCTGCAATGAAAACAGGACTGCCACCATCTCCAGAATACTGATGCAAAGGTTGTCATCCTGTTGAATCCAAACATCTTGGATCATTCTCCCCTGGCAATGCTCATTCACCCCAGAGAAAAGGCATCTGTGGTTACCTTTGCTGTAGGAGATGGCATAACAAAGGCTCTTCCTAAAAGAATGAAAGGCAGAGTCATAGAGTCAGCCACCATCACAAATGAGCTTTACACATTTGAATGACTATTATTGGGCTCAGCCACCATCTCAAATGAGCTTTACACATTTGAATGACTATTACTGGGCTCAGCCACCATCACAAATGAGCTTTACACATTTGAATGACTATTACTGGGCTCAGCCACCATCACAAATGAGCTTTACACATTTGAATGACTATTACTGGGCAGAAGGAAGGTCTGAAACTTGTGACCACACTCCTCTGAGAAGCCCACTGAAGAATTCTGACAAGAAACCGAGCAAACTGCATCATCATCATCATCATGAGTATGGAAGAAGCCATGATACCTAAGACTAGAAGAACTAGGACTGTTGTTGAAGAGCTGAACTGGAGAACAATTTGTATTGAATTCCTTAAACTTTCAATCCTCTCTGGACAAAGGGATACTATGCACTTTTTTGGGAGTTTTTAGTCTGTTAAAGCCAATTTCAATGAACACAAAGAAACTGAAGCCAGTTCACAGAAACCACCTTCGATGAAGGTGGGAGTTGCCTTTTTCTCCACTGTTGTACAATCTCAGAGTTGGTATCTATAATTTCAGGGGATATGTGTGTGTGTGTGTGTTTGGGGGGGGGGGGGCAGGGCATTGCTCCATGCAAAACAAATTGCTTCAATGTTCAGTGAAGGGGGTTACAGTGAACTGATTTTGATTTATTTGTCTTTGTTGAAACCACCTTTGACGAATCAAGATGACCCCTATGTTTTTGTGTCCAGGTGGCATTCTATGAACTGAATTGGCTGAGTTGATGGAATGTTTGCCTTTTCACAGTTTATAAAATGTTCAAGGGCAGACAGACAGCTAAAGCTAGTAATCTCAGGCTTCAAACAAAGACTCTCTCATTATGGATGTAAGATGTCACTCAAACAGATATGAAACACATGAATCCCTCTAAGTTTCAGATGAGCTGTGAACACAGCCATGCACTTGGTGAACACCCTGGGTCTGTGGTGAGACCAGGGGCAGGGCCCTAAACTGAAAGAGACTCACACATAGATGGAAGTGTAAATATGACCTGGATGCTTTGGTTATATGGAGGTAAGCATTGTGGAGATCTATACAGCATATCCAGTCATTTGCCTGCTTCCCCATCCTGTCCAAGGCCTTAGATTCCTTGTTGTGTAGGTGGGACAGTGTCTGCATCTTCTGTCAGCTCTTTCTTTGTTGCAGCAGCCACAATGCAAGAGCCAAACAGAAGACCCTTGGACCAAAACTATCTGTCCTTGAGATGACTAAGAATTTTGTCCAGCTTCCTGGGAACAGTGAAGCTCACAGATGGGAGAGGAATCGCTAGCCTAATCTACCCTCATGACAGTGGGGTATGGAAGAACACCCATCTCATTCTGAGTCTTTAAAATGCCCTTATCATGCATTCCAAATCAGAGTCTGGAAGGATCTCAAGGACAGCAATAATGAAGAGGGGGAGTGCGAGAAGGGAAGCAAGACATTTCCCTCTCAGAAGATGTTCTCCTAATCAAACACTTAGACAACTCTAATTTCATTATATTTGGTTCTGATGAAGCAGCCATGTTACCTTTTTATGTCTTTTTTGGTTTGTTTTCCTTTGCATTGTTTTCTCCTTGACTTAATCTTTGTCTTTTTCTTTATCTTTTTCATTTCTAGATTTGTTTGCCTCAGGATCAGGAGGGAGCAACTCTTTCAGAATTAGTGAATTAGTTTGTTTCTTTGGTGACACAATACTTAAAGACAGAAAGCCTCACAGATAGATCAATCTGCTGACAAATGTCCCCCCCGGGCAGATGACACACAGCTCATATGTGTCCTGCGGGGAATCTTGTGGCTAAACTTCAAGCATTTAATAAAGCTCTTCTCCTTCCCTTGTTTATCTAAATGGAAGTAACAAAAAAACTGTAATTATCAAAGCACAAGCACACTCAAACTACAAAATGTATACTGAAAAATGTCAGTAGATCTGTAGAAGAGATCTATTCTGCTTTTCTTTATTCTTTTGTCTTTTTTTACGTTAATTTTTTCAAGATAACAACTAATGAAGGAGCACTGGTAGGCCAGACGCCCATGTGATGTTAACAGAGTGGTTGAAAGAATGTAAAATAGGCTACAGTACACTGAAAGGAGATGAATAATAACAATAGTAACTAACTATTTTCATAAAAAAGGTGTATCACTTAGTTTTCCTCAATGGCACCTACATCTGAATGCTTAGGTGGCAAATGAAATCAGAGGTAACTAGAGGCATAGGTGCATTATGGGAAGGAAAAAATGAAAGAAGCTCAAGGCTGAAGCTCTAGTTTTGCCTTACTTCTGACAAGTAGGACAAAGACCCATCAGTCAGATCTGATGGACAGGATGAATAGGATCTGTATTTTATGCCTAAAACTTTAGTAAAGTTTTTCTAATACTACTACAACCACTAATCAAGTGTCATATTAGTTAGGAATGCTGAAACATGCATGTGACAACATATAGTGACATTTTCCTTTCAAAGCATGCACTGAATGATTAACAAAAATAAGCGACATTCCTATAACTGACAGAAACATATTATACATACATTGAAATCAAAATTATAATTTCTGTTTAGTCACAGTAAGACGTCGTCCTGTTCGATTCTCAGCTAAAGCGTCTTCTGTGTGGAGACATGCGTGAATGGGCGTACCTTCGTTGAAGGTTGTGCGTCAGGCCTGGCAAGTCGGTACGTAAAAATCTACTGCCAATCATTAGTGGATCGGAGTTCCGCTGTGGCGACCCCTAACCGGGAAAAGTCGAAAGATACAACAACAACATAAAAACATAATTAGAATGCACTACATTTATGGAGTCAGTTTTATATCATTCAGTGTAAGTCAATAAACAACCTGACCTTCACACTCCAATGACACTTTTATTTCTATTGCTTTTAATAAATCAAACAGGCAGAACAGCAATGATTAGAGTTACTACCTCACAGTGCTTGGCTGTGGTTCATTTTAAGCTGGGGCACTAAGAGTCTCTTGTCCTTTATATGACAATATGTTTTATTATTGGTTACTCCAGTGTATCCTTCTCATCCCAAAGACATGGTGTATGTGAAGAGGTGATCTTCTAAAATACCTTCTAGGCGTGTCTGTGTTTGTATGTGTATCAACATATATACACATACATACAAATGTCATGTGATGGAATGATGTTCCACTCAGCGTTAACCTTCTACACCCATAGACTGCTGAGATGGGCTCCAGTTCCCTCACAACCCTGAAAAGGATAAACCAAAAGAAAGACCAGCAAACTGCAGAAGTGTGAAAGTTTAATAGCGTTCTGGTACCTCGGCTACAAATCTTTCAAGGAATAATTAACCACACTAAACACACCATATTTTGATGATGGCCTTTTAAGGGGCAAATGTTTTGTGACTGGTAAGACAGTTAAGCAATGTGATATAAATAAGGTGTGTTTAATATATTTTTAGTGTGTTTTTCGAATGTGAACTGGATTAATCAGGTTGCCATAAATTAACCTAGTAATGAATGGAAGAGCAATTCATACACATAGACTTGAAAGGAGCCCCATTATGGGTCTTATATTACTTTTCCTTTTTTGGCAGACTGATTAATACTCCGTCACCTCTTTGTGCACTAAACTTCTTCATTGCAGAATTTAAACTTGTTTTTTCATATAACTTCACTGCTATATGAATGTTAGGTCACTGCTGAATTTTAATGACACTGCATTCCTTGCATGACTTTTTTTTAAACAATACATTTTATAAATGCACACGTATATGTCAAGATACGGGATCAACAAGAAATTATGTACCTTCCATGTAGCTACAGACCTGAGTTATTTCATACCTCACTAATGCAGCTAGTGATAATTACTGACACTGCGCCCTGCACATTCTGACACATTATCATTTACATTAGATTAACCATTATGTTGTTATCCTGAAGGGGATTTTCTATGGCCCAGTAAGGCGGGACTTACCATACATCATGCTCACTCATTGGCCATTACTTAACTCAAGTATGCTTATCATGTTGTTGATGCTCTTTTTACCAATTTACATTTGTTATCATTGTACTTCTTGTTGGATGGTTGACTAAGAAAAGGAGTGCATAACTAGTATGCA
Source organism: Protopterus annectens (assembly GCF_019279795.1). Lineage (NCBI taxonomy): Eukaryota > Metazoa > Chordata > Ceratodontiformes > Protopteridae > Protopterus > Protopterus annectens. The sequence goes on along the minus strand of NC_056733.1, from coordinate 848,661,532 downwards.
GCCTGCTGGATTGTATTTTATATTCCGCCATTCAGAAACCATTCTCACTTCTTCAACTACTGCAGTAAAACATAATCCACATTATCTGTTAATATTATTATATTATAATCTATGTGTGTGTGTGTGTGTGTGTGTGTGTGTGTGTGTGTGTGTGTGTGTGTGTGTGTGGGCATGCGCGCGCACATGTGCATGCACATGCATGCGTGCGTCCATGCATTTGTTAGGATAACTTTCTTTATTTGGTCATCACCTCTTAAAGGAATGGGGCACCAACTGGGGGAGTCCTCAGGACAGTGAATGACCAAGCTACAGCTTTATTTGTAGGAACCACAAAACTCTGCTACCACAACTACTACTGATTACTTACTCTAATGAATGGATAACTCAGCCAGACAGTTTCGAAAAGAGCATTTCTAAGAAATGAAACACAGATATTATACATTTAAAAAATGCACACAAGAAGGAGAAAAACATTCGCACCGGCATGTAAATAAGTAATCTATGAAGGCTATCTTAAACAGGAACATGACAGTTTAAACATGGGACTCTAATACAGCATTAAAGTTTTGAAGGTCATGAAATCTTACATTCTAAAAAAAAAAAAGTTACTTTGGGTTTGAGCCATAGAAAAGAACTTTCTACAGCTAGTTGCAAATAAAGCCCATGCATCTTTAGCAATCTTGATTAGAGGAGGGAGTAGAAAGAGAAACAGACTTACAGGAACTGGCACTGCTGGAAAAAAAACATTCCTTTTTAAACAGGCATCTTGGGAATTCAAATATGTAATATTCACATTATCTAAATTATGTTGCTACCCATCTTTCTATGCATTCTTCTTCTTCTTCTTCTTTCGGCTTTTCCCAGTTAGAGGTCACCACAGCGGATCACCTGTCTGCTCATGAGTGGCAGTGGAGTTTTATGGTGTCGAGTTGTCAGCCTGGCGCCCAACCTTCCATAGAAGGCACACACACACACACACACACACACACACACACACACACACACACACACACACACACACACACACACACACACACACACTCACAACTAGGGCCAATTTAGAGTGTCCAATCCACCTACTGCATGTCTTTGGGATGTGGGAGGAAACCAGAGCACCCGGAGGAAACCCACGCGACCACAGGGAGGACATGCAGACTCCGCACAGAAGACACCCCAGCCGAGAATCGAACCGGAGAACCTCTTTGCTGTGGGGCGACAATGCTAACCACTGCACCACCGTGGCCTCCCTCTTTCTATGCATTCTATATATCATAAAAAAATATATATATCATGAAGATCTTTGTAATGTGCTCCATTCAGACCTTTCTGGTAACTGCATCACATACTAGCAGTTTAATTTCAACTCTAGTCTTAGTACATTTAACACATTTACCTTTTAAACAGGTAAACCCCTCAGGCACCCAGGCCACCCATCCTACTATACAGTCAGCACTTGGGGCAGCAGGTATTTCATCATGTAGCATTATCACCCACCAAGCAGAGCATAACACAGTAGCCACATACCACACCAGTGGAGTGGCAGAGCAGAAGCTTGTGGACATCAGGATGTTGTGAGAACTAGCACTCAGGTAGGGGGAAAGCATGAACCCCTCATAGTTGCCTGGATGACCAACTAAACACTCTCCAGTTCTCACCTTAACTCCCAGCCATGTAACAGCTGAACTATCACAGAATGTATGGTTAAAGGAAGCTTTTAAGGGGCAATATTAGGCAGAAGCAAGAGACAAGAAGTAATAAAGAAATCATACCATCTTCATTCTATTCTACCTATCTGGGTTTAAAAAAGGTACTTGTTTATAAATAAAACAAATACACAGTTTACATTCATCTTTCTAATACAAAGTTTTCTTTTATTTTCATTTTGGTTGTCCACTCCTTCTGTAAACTGTTTACCATGACCCCAATCTCTCCTCAGTCTGTACAGGAAAAACAGAAAAGGCTCAGTGATATCTCAGTATGACACTGTTCAGACTACAAAGTATAATTTTCTCCTTTAATCTTCCTTTAAATACATCCTTGTGCACATCATGCAAGGACATTAATGTGGTTAATGTGCTACTATGCCCACACCCCTAATGTCAATGTCACAGCTACCACACCCATGCCCCTGCTACAAACAACAACATGACATGACGACACCATCACACCTACCATACCCATGTCCCTACTGCAAACAATAGCATGACATAACCACATCCCTAATGCCAACATCACACCTACCATACCCATCCTCTACTGCAAACAATAGCATGACATGACCACACCCCTGATGCCAACATCACACCTACCATACCCATCCTCTACTGCAAACAATAGCATGACATGACCACACCCCTGATGACAACATCACACCTACCATACCCATCCTCTACTGCAAACAATAGCATGACATGACCACACCCCTGATGACAACATCACACCTACCATACCCATCCTCTACTGCAAACAATAGCATGACATGACCATACCCCTGATGCCAATGTCACACCTACCCTACACATGCCCCTGCTACAAACAACAGCATGACATGACCACACCCCTGATACCAATGTCAAACTTACCATACCCATGCCCCTACTGCAAACAATAGTGTGACATGACCATACCCCTGCTTGCTGATGAAACCCCCTGGCATTCCTACACCCCTGCCACACTTGTCCCTCCTCCACATTTTTCTACCTGAGACCAAACCATTTGTTTCTGGTGAGAGCTGTAGCAAAGCAGGAAACAACCCTAAAACCCTCAATCTGAAAAACAAAGTTTGCCAGAGTTACTCATCCATTACCCCACCAATCTTCTTGAATCTGGTTTGGTATCAGAAACTGGGTCATCTGTATTGTAAACAGGCGCTCTCTCTCTCTCTCTCTTTTGCCAGTGAGTTAGTCTGTTTACAATATAAAGTCACAGCACATGCCTTACAACCACACTGCTGTATTACTCTCACAGTTTCACTTTGAAGAACATTACATCTGCTAGGATTTGCTATAGGAATTGGTACAAGTTCATTGTATGAGTTCCAGCAACACAATATTTTAATTCTAAGCCTTCTAATTATTTGCTGACTTTCAGATTATTTATACTAGTTCAAAATTACTACACTATGTAATCAACTTGAAAGGGGGTAGTCCTGCTAACAGCACATGAAAAGAAAATACAAAGCATCACTAAAAATGCAACATGTTAAACAATGTTTTTGTAATTATTTAGGGTCATTCTTTGGCAAGCATTTATCCGAGAGGAATTTAAGTACTTAAAATTATACAAGTTAGTGTAAGGTAGAAGTAGCTAGTTTAATTCCTGTCTTGAAGAGGCATTCACTGCCAACATTTCAGGGGGAGTAGATACTAATTCTGCTATTATTAGGTTCAGAATAATTTTATTGTGCAAAAATGTTCTTATAGACTCTCTGCTGTATAGTACATTTATAACTCAGTATGTTTTATTAAGGGAAAAATCAATCAGAATTTCAAGTATGGAAACAGTGATAACTGAAAGGCCAAACACAGATACCTCCATAAGTTTTATCTAAACCCCTATTATTTTAGGAAGGAATTTGTCATAATATTGTCTGTGAGGAAAAAAAATATTTAAGTTTCAACTTAGGCATCTGTCATGATAAAATAAAGTAATCTGTGACTACCATTCAAAATGCTTTAAAACATTTCTAAACAGCAGCTTTCACAGTACTGCTGTTATACAAGGATATTTAACCTTCTGGGCAACTATTGCTCCTGGGCATGGAACACATGAACAATACCTGAAAAAGTTACACATGGGCAATAACTACAGCACCCAAAAAAGTTTCAAGTGGGCAGTGACTATATCACCCAAAAAAGTTACATGTGGTCAGTGACTACAGCATTTGAAAAAGTTACGTCTGCAGTGCTGACAGCACTTGAAAAATGTATGTCTGCAGTGCTTAGAGCACCTGAAAAAGGTGCAGTGCTTACAGCACTTGAAAAAGTTACGTGTACAGTGCTTACAGCACCTGAAAAGTTACATGTATGCAGTGCTTACATCACCTGAAAACGTTATGTCTGCAGTGCTTACAGCACATGAAAAGGTTATGTCTGCAGTGCTTACAGCACCTGAAAAAGGAACATGTCTGCAGTGCTTACAGCACCTGAAAAAGTTACATGTACAATGCTTACAGCACCTGAAATGTTACATGTATGCAGTGGTTACATCACCTGAAAAAATTCCATGTGGGCAGTGACTATAGTACCTGATGAAGTAATACATGCACAGTGACTACAGCACCTGAAAACACTACATGTGGGCAGTAACCATAACCCCTGAAAATGTTACATGTGGCAGTGACCACAATACCCCCCAAAAAAATCCATATGGCCAGTGACTACAGTACTCAGAAATGTTACATATAGGCAGTAACTATAGCACACAAAAAAGTTACATTTGTGCAATAGCCCCATTATCTAAGGAATTTCAGAATGCAATAGGACAAATGAGAAACTTACAATGATATCATGATCTAAGGAATGTCATAATACAATTAGAGAAAAGAGAGGCTTTTTACAAATGAAGTCAACATGCCTGTCAAATCTTAGTTTACTGTCAATTCATAACACACATTCTCTGTAAGAGGAAACCTCTTCCAGTCTGTCATCCCCCATCATAACTTCAAACTGGTTAGCAGGCCTAATGCAACTAAGTTTGTCTTACTAACATTTATTGTAATTTGTTTCTGTTTTGACTAATATGAGTACTTCTTGAGTTCTTGTTGAAATTTTTGTGTATATAACATTTCTCTTAAATAATGCCAGAATTTAGGATCATACTTATATCTGACTACAGTGACAGCTGTAAGAACCCACAGGAGCTGGATTTGTACACAGCAAAAATGAAGAGAGGAACACAAACCCCTGCAGCATACCCCATGCTAAGCTCTTCAGTCATGCACATTGATTTCCTCTGTATATGTACCACTTGCTGCCCTATAATCATTTTCATATCCACTTATAACTAGGTTTATTTGATGTTTTTCCAATTTCTCCAAGAAAATACATAAGAAAATCTTGAACTCTTTACTGAAACTGCAAGTCTACTCCTCTGACTAGATCATATAAATCTAGAGACTTCCTCCTATAGTTTTCCAAATGCATATTTGGAAAAGGCCTGATTCAATAGGAATGGTGGGAGGAGGAATTTTCCCTGTGACAATGGGTGTAAGTTATTTCTGAACTCTGACTAATCCGAAGTGAAGTGAATTTTGTGATGTGTTTGTCCTTCTTTCATTCTGTGATGTGTTTGTCCTTCTTTCATTCTGTGATGTGTTTGTCATTGTTTCATTCTGTGATGTGTTTGTCCTTCTTTCATTCTGTGATGTGTTTGTCCTTCTTTCATTCTGTGATGTGTTTGTCCTTCTTTCATTCTGTGATGTGTTTGTCATTGTTTCATTCTGTGATGTGTTTGTCCTTCTTTCATTCTGTGATGTGTTTGTCATTGTTTCATTCTGTGATGTGTTTGTCCTTCTTTCATTCTGTGATGTGTTTGTCCTTCTTTCATTCTGTGATGTCTTTGTCATTGTTTCATTCTGTGATGTGTTTGTCCTTCTTTCATTCTGTGATGTGTTTGTCCTTCTTTCATTCTGTGATGTGTTTGTCCTTCTTTCATTCTGTGATGTGCTTGTCATTGTTTCATTCTGTGATGTGTTTGTCATTGTTTCATTCTGTGATGTGTTTGTCATTGTTTCATTCTGTGATGTGTTTGTCATTGTTTCATTTGAAATGATCCTTCCTGTGCCCATTCAGTCCTAGAGGGCAATAATGGAGACAGTATTTCACCTCCAGTAAATCCACACCTGCAGTACCTTTGATTGCTGCTTGTCTGTCTGTCTTTTGCTCATGCATTATACACATAAAGTACTCTTGTAAGTCTGAAAATTTCTTCTTTCTATAAACATGTTGCATTATGGGTCTTAATCATTTTCTTCCTAGTGCATTAGAGATTTCAAACCCTGTTTACATTTTTTAATTAGTTTATCATTAAAGCCTTTATTCCATTTACTGCCAATTACTTTATATTCTAATAAGTTGATAAGCAAAACAGTCATGTCCTTTTTGTTGATTTTAAGCAAAAATTCATCATATTTAAAGAATGCCTTTTAAGACCCATCATTTTAATCTTTGATCTGTTGTCATTTCTAGTAGATATAATGGAATTAATGAAAATATGACAACATTACCTTTAACTAGAACAACACAGATACGCATTGCTTACATTAAAAATCCTATATACTGGACATGTATCGGGGAGGGGGTGGGAGGGGCACAAAGTTGCATCCTCTTGTTTAAGCCATGGAGCAGCTTTGCCTGCTACACCACCATGGCTAAAGAGATCACATCTGAGGTTACAGCGGCATATATGGACTCCTTGCAGACAACTACTACAAACAGGATAGCCGAGATGAAGTTCCATGCTACAGCCTGAGAAAGGACTTTAACAGGGATCTAAAAATACAATTAACAGACATGACATTCGGTCATTGTGACAGAATAAAAGAAATTTATACAAAATACTTACAAAGATGTATTGTCACAAGACAACAGCAGACATACAAAGAAGCTGTTGACCATTTAATTCAAATCCTTACAGGTTTCTAAGTCGGAATACTCATTTCAAAACTATGGAAAAAGCATTAATTAGTAAGAAACAGGGAAGAATGCACAGTATGGCTTATTGTTATTTTGTTCAGTTTTCATATGTGCTTTAAAACTCTCAGCACATCTATTGACCAGAAACAACTTTCTTAAAATTGGATTCTAGACATCTGGAAAAATCTGCAAAGTGAAGTGCACTGAATTGCATTCTCAATGAATGGCTGCGGTCTAAACATTAGGAATGCCAAATAATGAAAATAATTTGTCCATAGCTGCATTGATTGCACTTGAGAGTGTGGAAGAAACTGTAAAAATTAATTAAAGCTAGCAAATATTCATGACTGGATAATGGCCCATAGAAATCTATGCTATTTTCTGTCTATGTATATTTTGGTAATTCTGACAACTCTATACACATTGACTTGGCATGTCACACAGCTATGAATTAAAGTCTGTGTAGTTCAGCTGTCACTGTAAACTAACCCTGGTATTCATGAGCACAGTGCCCAGATGTGTAAATGCATTGTGCATACTATGAGGATGTGTGTCATCCCAGTTTCCTGAATGGCACACACAAGTGCCTAATACACCACAGTATACTAGGTGCTCCTATGCTCAGGATGTCGACAAGCAGTGCGTAGCTTGACTATACCACACAGTGAAGCAGCGCAAGGTAGGTTAGCACAGTATAGTGCACTAAGCTATATGACACTGCTGCACTATGTTCTGCCACCGAGTTTGGAAGTGAGTCAGAAAAAGTTTCACTCGCTACACATGACAATGAACCATGTGTCATTACCCTATTATGGTAATAAAAGAGAGGTGGAAGTTGACCAACATCACAGTGCTAGACCATCATATCACTATACCAGCACTAATTTATTGGTTTGCTATGTCTTAACAAGCCCCTCTACCTACCCCCAACCCAAAATGAAATATATTTACAACAAGGTTGCTCAGCTCCCTTAATCCCAAAGTTCAAAAACGTCCCAGTTAGTATTATGGCAATCTTTGATCTTAAAGTACACTGGAGTTCTTGCCATGATAAAAGGCCTTTTATTAATGAGTCACTGAATACTATGCATTATATTCTCCTCCTTCATTTTACATTACTGTTTAATGTCTTTTGTGCATTCTTTCATCTCTGATTACACAAAGTTAGGTGCTTAAATAAAAAAAGACAAGCTAACATAATGGTATTAATGAAGCACAAGAAAAGTATGTAAATAAATAAAAAAGAAAGACAAGCAAACATAACAGTAATAATCAAGCCCAACCAAAACACATATTAAAAAAAAAACAGACTTCAGGAAGGAGCCATTTTGGTATACTTCTTGCACATCACATCTTAATACACTGTGAGAGGACTGACAGTATTATAGTTTCACAGAATTTAAGTAAGCACTGCTAACAAATATATTCACCCAGCTATGGTGTCTTTATTCATCGGGCAATGATGATTTTGGTTATGCATACACAAAGTGGGTAATATTCTATTTTGAAACTCCAGGTATGGTAATGAAGGCATAATTATTTTTTTTATTTAATCAAAGCCTCAAGGATATGCTGAATATAGAAAAAAATCTTTTCAATTTATGGAATGTGTAGCTTTTTTGAATTTCTCAAACCTTTTACTATGACTGTCATCAGAAGTATGCACATCTAACAAAAAAAAAACAAAAAAAACTACAACATGTGTAAAATGCATTACTGAAAGGTTACCCTTATTGACCAAATCTCCATTCTGAAATCCCTGAAGTCTGCATAGTCTAAATCATTCTGATGTTTATTTTCTTTATTTTGAATTTGTTAACCAGAGAAGAGCAGTGATCCCATTGGACTTGTTTCAGTCTCAGCAGCACAGGGGGGTTATAAGCACACTAAATATGTTTTTGCTGTACATTGTTATTTGGTCAAAGTATAACAGGAAGATTAATGATTTATGCAGGTTATTTTTTAATAAAATATCCTTTTATTACTACCAAACATAAGGAAAGTAGGAACAGCTGTTGTATGGAGTAATCCTTGCAAATGCAAAACAATTAATTTTTGAATAGATATGGCCCACCAAATAGTCTGGGTACTTCTGGTTTTACAATGGCATTTAATGAAGTCAGCTTTTTAAAATGACATGTCTTCTTGAAGAGTCTATTTGCCAGTACAACTTGTCTTGCATCAACAATGGAGCTTGAACTGCTTTTGGCTGAATAACTGCGAGATTCTTCCCAGTCACTGTTTTCTCTTAACCCTTTCTAGCTGGATTTTCTGTCAGGTTCTCTAAGTTTCTTTTTTGCTGGCATCCAAGCAGATCACTTACTAGCCAGTAACTGAATGTACTAAAACTTGCACAGTTTCTGGCTCTTATCTCCCAGTTTCTTTATTCACACTGGGAGAGCTGAAATTAAGCTGTTGATCAGTGTGAATCCATCCTGTAGTCTAACTTGAGCTGGTAACAATGACATTAGTAACAACTTGTGCTATTCTATACAGTTACAGCATTTTGAGCGAATGATATATTATTACACTGTTTAAAAGTTACTGGATAAACTGTTTCATGCATTAGCTGCTGTTTAGTGTTATCCCTCCTTTGTATAATATAAATGCTGATGTGTCATTGATATGAATTAGTTAGTATTTCATCATCAACATTAACCAATTAACCCAATTTTCCCCCATTTTTTTACAAGGAAACAGAGGTAATCCAGAAAACTTGAGTCAGATCTGTTATCCCACTTGTTCCCCACAGGCTGACAAGCTCGACACTCTTGACAAGTACCGTCCATCTACCTACTTAACTGAATAAACTACTTGAAACTTCAAAAAGGCAATTTTATCTGGACTAGTCCTTCATACTCTGTTTCCATTTTTTATAAGGGGGATCAGGGTGTAGTGTCAGTTGTTGCCAATTTTGTTGAGGTATCATCACGTTCCTAACTTCTTTGATTGTCATTTTTAATTACTGCTGGTCTTTTTTTTTATAGTCTCCATCTCTTGGATGAACATTCCCATCTCTTCTTGCCTTTTTCCTGTCACCCAAATCCGCTTTACACAATCATCTCCTGCTTAAATGCACATGTGACTGAACCATCATAGTCTTTTCTCCTTGACCTTCTCAAAAAAAGGCTACTTAAGGCCCATAGTGTGCCTCCTACTAACCATTTCATGCACTTCACCTCCATCACCTCAAGCTTCCTCAACTGCACTGCCTTCAATGCCCAGTTTTCCATTTCCTACAGAAGCACTGATCATACCACTGCTTTGTAGACTTTACTTTCAGCTTCTTTGGTATCCTTCTTCACACACTACCACATTCACTTTTTGTGGCCGGTTGGTTACAATACTTCGGATTCTAATTTTGACTCCTCATTCAGACTTCCCTTTTCTTCAACCCCACCTACCAAATATCTGGAACTATTTACCTTTTCCTCTATTTTCCTTTCTATTTCAATTTCATCTTCTTCTGATTGTCTAATTTGCTGGCATGACCAATGTCTTGTCTACAACTTAGGTTCAGTCCATGTGTTTTCTGTGTTGTATTCTAGTCCTCTATTGTTATGTTGAAGTTCCTGGTCAGAATCTTCTTCATTTCTCACATTGTCGGCATACAGCGGCTTTGATGAGTTGCTACAACTGTTGGGAGTTCCACCAATATGATGACAAGCAGAGCTGTTTATAAACATTCAGGCAACTAACAGAAGTTCATTTATTTACACTTTTTGTCAAAAGAAGAAATTCTGATCAATAGTCATAAATAAAATATGTGCAGGCATGATATGTACCATTTCTTAATGTTCCCACAGTGCCTGAAAGCTAAAAATGTCTTCAAATTGGCAATTTATAGTAAACAAAGACCTGTTATACACAAAAAAACAAACGTCAGGTTGTCATTTCAATTACAAAATAAGGTATCCTCCTTACTTTAAAATACTACAGGAAAGATCAGAATGAACTACAGTACTCTTTCAGTATACTAAGAGCAGAACAGGGCAAATGTGGTGAAATAATATTTTCCTTCCTGAAGAATCTAAAGCAGTAAGTTATATCTCACACAATGAAAAAAGAAAACAGAAACTCAGAAATTAATTCCTATTATTTGTACTTGACTGTATGTATGACACAAACAGCACAAAAGATCTCAATGTTTTATTAGAAAGTGATTTTCATTTCAAGCTGAAGCCATTTGGATTAAGAACAGGGAGGGCACTGAGACAAGACTGGTCATCTATTTAAAACATCACCAAAATGAGACCCATCTTTTCTATTATTTTTTATAGAACACGTATCAGACCAGCATTACAACAAATTCCACTGTCTGTACTTATACATTAAGTGATATAAATAATTGTTGAAGAAATTTACAAATTATTAGGCCTTGGATTATAGAATAGACTAACATGATTGAGTTTCTATAGTATGAGTCATCATTTTATGCAAGGAAAGTTGTTCCTTGCATATTCAGCCTTCTCTAATGATGGAAGCAAAGCATTGTTGGGATTGGAAATTTACACTAATGCAAACAGTCACAAACAAGGAAAGAATAAATTTGAATTTAATGCACAGAAGACAAAGAGAGATAAATTACTCAAGTAGTCACAGAATTATGGAATAAGATGTCATTCTATATTACAATTTGAAAAAATACTGAACTGTTTAAATCTGTCTTGGATGAATAGATGGGTCTACGGATGTAGCAGTGTAATATGCAGAAGTCTGTATTCCTTGATGGTCTCGCCATCTGAACACAAGCACTAAGAAACTATGAAACTGTGAAAACAATAATGATAGTTTTAATTCATGACTGGTGTAAGGTTCTCCATGGTGTGCACTGAGTCAAAGGCTGATTTGCTTAGCCTCCAAGTTTTACAAGGCCTGTCAAAATTGTAAGCAGGTAAAACATACAAAGAGTCCAATGACAGATAAAAATGAATCATGATTCCTCTTCCTTTGGTGAAATAACCATTCCATGCTCAGTGATTCTAATCATTTCCAGCTACATTTCAGTCTTTCCCACTTTTACCCAAGAGGCTGACTTAGCCACGCATATTATGGTCATTCTTGAATTTAAATATTTTCTAATTTTTCTTTTAATCTCCTTTAAATAGTTCAAACTCTTATAGATCCGTGTGTTAAATACTTCTGATTACCATGCTTACCATAGCTTAGCATGAATTGCACGGCAGAAATCTACATTACTAACAAAACGCAAATATTTTCATTTGTAAAAGTCACATAAAGAGAATGAAAACAAGTGGTCCCAATACCAACCATATCTCATCCTGTTAGGTAATATCTTTTCATCAATTTGAACTCCATTTGTTTTTGTCCTCTGTGTCTGACTGTCTAGCCAGTATTTTTCTCCATGCTTCCAACCATGGACCCATTTCAAGACTATTTGATTTGCTCAGAAACCTTTTATGTCAGCCAAACTATACCTGTACCATTTCTTCTTGAGATAATTTACTGGTAATCCAAAAAATTTAATTAGGTTATTAAACATGAGGCACGTCTCTTTAAAATGTTTTAGAATGTTTCAGAAATGTTTCAGAATATAAAAATGAATGATTAATTTGATAAATTACTTTTAACTGTGTGGCAGGCTGTTTGAATCTGCATATGTTTTGAGAATAATTCTAACTTCTTAGCGGCAGGATGCCAAATGTAATTTGCCACTTTTTAGTTTTTATTCCCTTTTATGTAAAGAAAAACTTTATTAGATTTGTTTGACAAAATGGGCTTGTTATGATTCCATGTTGCTTGATGTCTGTGGTCCACAACCTAGTGAAAGCATGTTTTTCATTCGAGCAGAAATTAATAATCTTCCCTAAATCTGATGTAAAAGTGAAAGGTTAATCGTTTCCTGCATTTCCCCTGCTTCACTTCCTGTGAATCACTTTGCTTCCCTTCTATTCATCATAGAATTTACACTTTCACCATAATTTATTTAAAGTGTTAGAACCATGGTTGATCATATCAGTCCCCAAATGCCTTCTCCACCATAAAAATAAGTGTTTATCTTTTAGGATGCTTGGTTAGATGAATATATGGACCTTTATTGGTTGCTAGAGTTGCAAAGAGAGCTTACAGAGGTACTTAAACTGGCTTGCAGAACTTTAATAGAAGCAGAAGTCTTTGTCAGGAAGTAAAGGAGTTTTGTCTGGAATTCTGTTATGGAGTGTAGAACAGATGTTTGCTGTAGACTATCCCAAAGCTTGGGATATGGCATGGAAAAGGCATGCTCAGAAGTACTAAGAACTTTAGGAAGCCTCTGCAAAATGGAACCATTGACAAAGCCGAGCACAGCTGTGTTTTTGTGTAGAGCTTTGAAAAGAGCTGTGGACAGCTATGATCCTGGATGGATTTACAAATAGGAGCGTGGAGAAACAGACCATATCTTCTGAGTACATGGAACCACTGACTTCTGGCAAGAGTGATACAACAGTATTACAGTGGTAATAGTACATCTAAAAATGTAGTTAGCACTTTTAGAATAGATAGATTTAATAAGCAAAACTAATTTAAAATGGAAATTCGTGTTTCAGCTGAGATAAGATGGTGCTTTTACCAATACCACTGTGTACTTCAGGTGTCGGCAACATGAAACTCTAAGAGTATATATAGACTGATTTCTTTATTGCAGCTTTAAGAAGGGGTATGTGCCAGGCCAAGAGTCATTGCCTAGGTATTTGAAGATGTTAGTGGGATAAACAGTAGAATTATTACCAAGTGGAGTGGAGTGGCAGGGGCTGCCTGAGTTTGTAGATGGCTGTGTATACCAAAGAGTGTGCATGTTGTTTTGGAGGGGTTATGAGTGAGTTGGTGACCAAGAAGCATTTGACTAATTAATGGATTTTTCTATGGAAACAGTATTATATAAGAAAATTATGTTAAGTTAAAACTTCATTTAACAAAATATGGAAAGTTACCATATGAGATGATCTCTCTACTACTATTTTATGTAAATTTTCTATATAATGCAATATTTCTATATAATCTAATACTATATTACCCCATATTAACTGATTTGCATTCAGATTATAAAATAATATTTTCTGAAATATTTAAAGTATATCAGCTCCTTGGTACACTTTGTAATACTCAAATACTGCAAGCAAATCATTTAATTCCAATCATGTTTGCTTAAATAACTGCCATGGGGCTTGCATGTTAAGGACAGAGCAATACTCACACCCAGTGATCACACCTTTTCTACAATGCTGATCACATTGCTTAACAGAATGTGCTTGGGGCAGCTTCACTCTCACCCTGCCGTAGGTATGTCTTTGTCGAATTCAGTGCAGAGGTTTCTTATTAATATTAATTCAGTTTTACAGAAATAAGAGCTTTAACTTGAGACTTTTCACCAATGGTTGGAGTACATCTTCTCAATTACCCAAGGATGTATCTCAAAAGCTTGACAAAAATAGGTTATATTTCACAAGCTGACATTCTCAAAACTTGAAACACAGGTACTGGGGCTCATGAATGGTGCTAGCAAGTGCAACATTAAAATAAATGTATTTTTGCAGGGGAGCAAAGCATTGCGCCCCCTTACCTTATTATTCTCACTCTGAGGTCACTACTCCTTGGAAAAAGAGGGATCTTTGATGAGCAATGTAAATCGTATCTCACTCACTCTTTGGAGGGCCAGCAGATCTGATCAGCTAATAAATACACAAATACAAGCAACAACATGTCATGTGTAAGTGTCTCAAAAAACAGTAACATTAACAATTTAAGCCTTCAGCTGTGATACCAGCTTGGGTGATTCAAGCATCTGACTGTAAGTTCCCAGAAAAGTTTTTTTTCAGTGGCTGCTAAATATGAAAAGCATTCGCTCAGAACAGAGCATTAATTATTTATTAATGCTGTTAAAAAGTTACTGATAATTCTACTGCTTATGACTGATGTCCGTGATGATATAAAATAGCATTGGAGTGCTTACTGTCTCATCCAAGGATGTTGTTAGGCCTTGAATTCTTATGTCAAGTTTCATTGTCTTCACATGCCCCACTGCATTCTTTGTTGAGACTGAACAGAAAAATACACCTGATTAAGTTGTACTTATCAGAACAGTAGATGTTTGAATTCTTCACTGTTTAGTACCCTTTAGGCTATGAGAATATACAAATATACATTTACTTTTTTTTGTATAAATGTCACGGTCCCTTTAAGAAAGCTGGTAATCCTCATCATTTAAAGCAAACTTACTGTGTCCAACATAATGGGTGCAATGATGCTGTAAGAAGGTGAGCTAATGGTGTTATTCTCAGACTGCAGAGATCTAGCCCAACTTCCTATAAAAATTGCTTCATAATCTCTGTTATCATAAAAATATATCTTTCTGATAGTAACCAAGCACTGTACATGTATGCGTATACCTCAAAAGAATTACTCATTGTACAAAAGTACTAGACAAATGTCTTGCAGATAAACCCTAAATTATTATTCTCTCTTGCAGTATACATTTTTTTTAAATCATTCACTACAGTGTTATGTACATTTTTCAATGTCTGCTGTCCCTTAAATCTCATTCCTTCAGGGCATTATTCTGCATGTACTGCTCTCAAAAATTTCATTCATTTCTACTTAATTTGCCCCTTCCCTTTTCCTAACATCCCATATCCAGTTCTTTTATTTTCTTTCAAATTTCAGTACTGAAGTTAAGAGTTGGTTTAGATTTTGATTTCCATATTGTAACAATTGTTTTTTTTGTTTTTGGGCAGCAAAAAGCATTAAACTTAGCAAAGTCTTTCTTCAACATCTGAATATTTAGATCTTTCGGCTTTTTCCCGGTTAGGGGTCGCCACAGCGGAACTCTGGTCTGCTAATGATTGGCAGTAGATTTTTACATGCTGGCTTGCCGGGCCTAACGGACAATGTTTAAATACTCATTGTTTTCCTAACTCATCTTCTTCCATTTACTTTGCAAACCTTATCTAGATTCACCTCTTCCTGACACTTTTGTAGAATAAGTCTTCCTGGGAATTTATTATCATCTGTGGAAGCTTTATAACTGAGGCTCTGCACAACAAAGCAATTTCTGAAGAATAAGTTTACATGGAAGAAAAGTAAATCTGGTTTAGTTAGTGTTACAGCAATTGATTAATACAATACTATGTTATAAAGTCTAGTATTATGAAACTGAAAATGTTTGTTAGTATAAAAGATGATTGCAGAAATAACAGAACACAATAAGGAAGAGAGACAGAAAATGCTGATTAGTAAGGGTGAAAGGAGGGTACTTGTACAAATTTGCATAAAGCACTAATATAATATATGCAATATATGCCATGGTGGTGTGGCGGTAGCGTTGTTACCTCACAGCAAGAAGTTCTCCTGTTCGATTCTCGGCTTGGCTTGGGAGGGCCTTCTGTGTGGAGTCTGCATGTCCTCCCTGTGGTTGGGTAGTGTTCGAAAGACATGCGTGCGTAAATGGGTGTGCCTTCATTGAAGGTTGGGTGTCGAGCTGGCACCTCGGCGTTTCGTAAAATAAAAAAAAAATCTACTGCCAATTATTAGTGGACCGGAGTTCCGCTGTGGTGACCCCTTACTGGGAAAAAGCCGAAAGACAAACAACAACTAATATAATATATGCAATAAAACTTAGTAATAGTTATAGCATTATTGGTTGTGATACTGTTCAGTTTCATAATACGTCCTGCATTAAAACATTTACATTCAAATGCTTTATTCAAGAACTATTTGAGCTGTGGTTAGAAGTAATAGTATTCAGAAGTATCACCTAAATGTTCAGGAAGGGAGTGCCAGAGCCTGGGGGCTAGGATATAGAAGTTGTGGTGAGAGCAGCATAACTTAGTGGAGGGACTTTAAAGAGTTGAGACCACTCTGGATTGGCTCCTAAGGCTGTACAGTGAAGTAACTTCAATAAGTTTCATGGTAAGAGGATATGGTGTGTCCTGATGTAGTAGTTTGAAAAGGAGGGATCCAAGAAGAAAAGGTGAGCTGCCCTTTATTGGTAATCATTTAGCTTTGGAAAGGGTGATACAGTGACATTGCTATTAGTTATTAGTAATGAAACTGCAGATTTTTATTTAAAGTCATTGCAGTGATGCTTTGTTTTTGAGTGTGGCTGAGATAAACAAAGGTAATTCATATTCCAGTTGAGTAAGGAGAACGCCTTTTGCTTTGGCAGCTGGAGAGAGGAAATGTTTGAACCCAAAAGAGTATGTAGCTCATCTTTGTTCTTTGATGTTCTCCTGAAAGTTGAGCTCATCTAGCCAAAATACCTAGGTATCTAAAGACTGTAACTGTTCCAGTCACATTTGTTGGTGATGGGAATTGTCTTTTAGCATTTGGACAGTGTTTTAGTTGTGCCAAAATATTTTTTTTAGTTAAGAATGAGTTTATTTGAAGTATTCCAATTGCTTAATTGTAGGAGGTCTGTTTGTAGTTTATGGTTGGAGTTAAAGGAAGATTAATATAGCCTTGAATATTCTCACCAGCATTGTCCAAATGATTGATAAATGGGTTGTTTAGGGTAACTAAATGTCTGGAATGTTCCTATTACCTGTGGCTGCAGTCTTACCTCTGTCTTACAGAAGATATGCTGCTGATGGATTCATATCTTGTGTGGTGAAGCCATTGCATTTCCTACAAGATTAAAAGTCCCCAGGCATAAGTCATGTGTAGTCATCGTGTCTTTCTGCTTTTCCCGATAAGGTGGTGTTTGTTAAATCACTCAGTATCCTTACTAACAGTATCTATACAGTTAAAGCCTACCATGTATCTCCATATTTTAGGCAGCTGTTGATGTCTTTCTTTTTCAATAAAGTTTCACCAAGAATTATGCTTTCAGCACTGACAGCCTTTCACAACACTAGTATTTGGCTGGCACGTATGTGGGTACTTTATTCATTTCTTTGTTAGTCGCTACTAATCCATAATAATTTATTTTATTTCCACTCCCCGACTTTGGCAAAGAAATGAATGGCTGAGAGAATTTACAAAAAGGATTTGTTCGGTGTAGATAAAACAGAGCATCATGCAAGACATCCAAGAAATGCATTATTCATTTTTTCCCTCGGCTGTCTACATTTGAAAACAAAATTAGTAGCTAAATTAATTTGTTCATATTTGAAATGTCCTCTTAATACGGAAGTCAATGCTTGTTTTACTAGAGACCCTCTCGTTATTAAAATTTATAGTACAGGTCAATTTTTGTCAAGGTTGGTCTGTGCAACTGGAGATTGCCAAGCAATGTGTTAACAAAAATGTATGTAATCACCACCTCATGTCGCTAATATTTTAACTGCATTCCTCCTGTCAAAGTGATAACTTACTAAAATGTTTCAGCAGAATGACTGAACCTAACCTATAAGTAGCATCAAAAATAAAGAACCAAAATGCAGTCATATACAGAATGTTTTTGATATTTTAAAACCTGACCATTTATTTCCATTTACTGCATAGTCATTAGCATCTGTAATAAATCTGTAAGTATTATTCTGTCATAAACATGTGTACTCAAACATAATTAAGCAAGCAATAAAGCCAGACAGGGTGAGAAGGTCTGTTATTTCTCTTACGACATCCACTCTGAGGCATCAGGCCACCACACCTCATGGAAGAACCGAAACATACCCACATATTACTGCTCTTACATAATGGGCTGTTAAATTGTTCCATAGTTTTTCTTAGTATATCCATTTTTATATTTTTGATGCAAAATCATTCCTCTGATTATAGTTTCAAAGTTTTTGTAGCATATATAATTGAAGCTGGAGGAAGTATTTTGCATTCAAAATATAATGTATGGAAGCATTTAATGTCAAGACACACACACACACACACACTCACACACACACACACACACACACACACACACACACACACACACACACACACACACACACACACACACACACACACACACACACACACACACACACACACACACACACACACACACACACGCACACACACACACGCACATATGCACACACGCACACAGCACAGTATTGTAATTGCATTAGTATTTTTTAACCTGGTAAAACATGACTTAGTGAAGGAAAAGTATAACAGAAAGTCTAAACACAGTTACTTTTGCTAGTTCACTTTATCTTTTGTTTAATTATTTTTATTTACTTTTTTTATTTTATACTTGCTAAACAACAAAGCCACATTTGGTGAGTGTAAAAATGGGGGACATTTGCTTCATGGGAGGTTAATATGCTGCTCTGAAGAGGTGGGCTTGTTTTTCACCAAGTGATATCTGTAAATTAAAACCCAGTTGGAGAACATTCTGTTTCCAGTACGGTAATGATGTACATTTTGCCCAAATATCTAAGATATATTAATAAATACATTAAAAATAACACACTTAAATGTGAGCATTAGTGTACAAAGAAAATCAGCAAGCCTAAACGAAAATCACTTTGCTTACTGCCTGACTTAAACAATACGTTCTTAATTAAGCTAAACAAGCAGTAGCGCATTCTGTTACAATGCCACAAAAAGTACCGAAAGGGCTCGACCAAAGAAACAGCCTGTTGTTGTGTCTTTCGGATTTTCCCCGGTTAGGGGTCACCACAGTGGAACTCTGGTCCGCTAATAATTGGCAGTAGATTTTTACGTGCCAAATTGCCAGCCCTGATGCACAACCTTCAACGAAGGTATGCCCATTCACGCATGTCTCCAGACAGAAGACGCTCTAACTGAGAATCGAACGGGACAACGACTTACTGTCAGGCGACAGTGGTACTGCAGCACCACCATTCCTAAAATAATGGCTAATGGATATAAGGATGGAGTTCTGCAAGATAGGTGGGTGGTTTGCAAAGGGTTATTTGGTTGATTGATTTTCAAAACTGTTTAGGTAGTTAGCAAAATTTGTTCAGATTGCAGAAACATAGCTTTGTGTCACCAATCTGTCATTGTTTTAACACCTTTACAGAATTATCATTAAGATCTAGGCAAACATACATTTATATAAAAGAAAAAACATATTGACATGTTCCCATTTACAAACATTTCTGCATAATTATCATCCATCCAACATTATATAAATCGCTCAGTTCTTGCTTTCCCTTAAACCTCACTCCTTTTCCAAAACATTATTCTGCATGTATTGTTGCCACGATTTCATGTCCATGTTTCTCCTACTCTTTTCTAAAGATCCCACTTCCTCTTCGGTATCTGTTACAATATTCAGTACTTCAGATACAGCTGATTTAGACTTTGATTTCCATTTTTAATAACTTTTTTTTTTGGCAGCCATCCGAATTAAACCTAACAAGGCTTTACTAGTTTTGGGCAATTCAGATCACGTATCCTAGCTCAAAAATTCATTTCCTTAGTTAAACTCATTTGCTTACCCAACATTTCTGACAGAGTACTCTGTAGTGAATTTTTAAAGTCTGTCAAGTCATTACACTCCCAAAACAAATATTCCCAGTTGCTTCTTTCTTCCCAGTCACACCTCCAAAATGTGCCATCTACCCAATGAAAAATTCTTTGGACTCTGCTTGAGGTACAAAAACATATATGCAAACACTTCCAAGCAAAATCCTAATTTTTATAGGATTTTCCTTTCATATTTGGGAGCCATATATATGTCCTCACATTGTTTCCCTGAGAACTGCGTAGCCAGCCTCTTTTCTCAGCCTTTTCTAACCTAGACTGATTTCTGTATTTATCATGCAATATTTTACATGCTCTATTAATTATTCATTTTAACAGCAGTTTCTGTTCTAGATTCAACTAAAACTTATACCAGACCACAGGTCTTTCACAAGTCTTTCACTTAGGATTCCCCTATCCCTTCCTCTTCGCCTGTACTCTGATATCAATTCCTGATAGCGAAGGCCGTCTCTAGCCTATAATCCAAATGTCTTCTTGGCCCCTTCCCATTCTATTACCCTTCCCTCTCTAGTAATTTGTTCCTAATATCTTGGTTCCTTTGCCTGTTTTCTTCAGTAAATTCCAGCCCCCTCCTACCTATTCTCTGTACCTCTAATTGCACTCATTCCTACTGGCAACATCTCTTACTCTCTATTCTCATGTTGGCTTAGTTTTTTGAATACTTTCTGCTACTTTATTAATGTAATATTATGTATGGCTGCTTTTACTCAAGATCTGCATCCAAAATTCCACTCTGTCCATATTTCTTGAATTCTCCCTCTACTTCATCATCATCCCTTTCCACATTGAATTATAGCTTTCTGCTTGTTATGTATATGAGCCTTAACTGTGCAGCTCTAAAATATCACTTCAAATCAGTTAATCCTAAACCAACTTCTTCTATTGGAAGGATCAACTTATACCCATTTGACCCTTGACCTCACTCTCCCAGATAAAATCCTTCAACTCTTTATTACTTACTGCCCAAAACTTCTACTCTGTTTAATAAAAATATGCCTGACCTGTATATAAAACTAAAGGAACTAGAAACATTTTCAGTGCTTGTATCTTGCAATCAATATCCATAAACAAAAGCTTATAGATCTCAGTTTTTATATTATCTCATTTAGTCTCTTTCCACATATCGCTGGATGCCATAACAGAATCCTTTTTAATCCATACTACTAAAATAATTCATTTTATAGATTCATAGGTATTTACTAGGCTAATGACCCCATGGGCCTTTTGAAGCCTAGCCATGCATTACACATCTCTGACAAGTTCTGGTACCCTTGATAAGTGTAAGCAGGGACCTAGGAGATGAAACATTTACAACCAGGGGCCTGCAAAATGACCCATTACAGGTTGCCTGTGTGAATTAGTGACATAGGTGACAAGCCAGGGATGAATTTCCTGTTCCCAATCCAATTGTCCAAGTTATACTTGAATTGGGTTAGGGAGGAATTCTGCTTCACATGGATGGGGAGCCAGCTCCAGAAATGGGGTAGTCTCTGGGATATATATCTGTCTCTCCAACAGGTCCTATTTATATCACAGGCAAGGTTTAAGTCTTTAGAATGGGTCATTTTGGTGCTGTTTGTTTTGTGGATATGCAGGAGGTCCATCAGAGTAGGGTCTGACAATGTCCTGTATGCCAAGCAGAGATCCCCCACCAAAAAAAGCCTGTAGGAGACAGAATACAGGGATAGGGCCCTGAGTTGGTCTGCAAAGGACATTTTATTTACACCCTGGATTCTTTTAATGAGGAATCTCTGTGGATATTCCAATTGTTGGATATGCCTGGTTAGGTACATACCACAGTTGGCATTCTACTCAATGAAAGGGCTGATGAATGCCAAATACAGTGGAACAATCACTTCCCTGGACCTAGATGCCATACCTTTGTTTATAAGTTGCACAATGCAGAATGATTTCCTCACTACTGTGGACACGTGATGATCAAAGGCTAGAATACTATCTATGTGTGTCCCTAATTCCCTGACTACTGGGTCAGTTTTAAGGGGTGTGTTGTCAATATGATAGTTACCAGGGATGGATGACTTCCCAAAGGATACTATTATGCATTTCTTGGCATTTAGTTTTAGTCCATGACTCTGACATCAGTTGTTTGTCTGTGTCAGCATGATCATGTGATCATAACTATAGGTACTGCTGAACTAATTAATGTATGGGTACATAGTTTACAGTTATAACCTTTGTTTTGTGTTCATTAATTTTATATCCTGAAAAGACTTGAAACTGTCTCAACATGCACCACAACTCTGAGAAGTCCTCTTCTGGTTTTATCAGGTACAAAATAATATTGTCTACAAATAAAGCCAACTTTTCTGGATTACCATACCAATCATATCCTTGGATTTCTGACTACCTTATTTCCTTTGCCAATGGCTCTAAATATGGCACAGATAAAGGGGATAGAGGACACCCCTGCCTGGTTTCTTTGTCTCTGAACAAAAGAAACAAGGCAGGGGATAGAGGACACCCCTGCCTGCTTTCTTTTGTTCAGAGACAACTTATTAGAGAGAAACCCTCCCACATTAATTTTTGCCTCAGGTACCTCATATATCCTCCTAATTAACCTTATTATTGTATCAGGGAATGCAAATGCCATACTTATAAAATCTGTCAAAGGCTTTCCCTGCATGAAGACCCACAATCAACAGTGGTATTTTCTTCCATTCTGCTTCCCTCTCGATCGTCATTGTTCTATTAATGTCGAATGTTTGCCTCCCCTCCACAAAACCACATTCCTCAATCTCTATCAATTTTGGCAAATACATTTGCCTTTCTTTTAGCTATTATGGACATAAACACTTTATAATCATGGTTTAAAATTGAAATAGGCTTAAAATAAGTTGGGTCTGCAGGGATGTTTACCATCTTTAGGTATTATAGTCACCACAACCTTCTTCCAGGATGTTGGTGCTTCCCCTCCATTTAAAATACTACTATATTTCCCCAAAAATAAGACCGGGTCTTATACTTTTTCCCCCGCCGAAATATGTATTATGGCTTATTATCAGGGGATGCCTTATTTACCCCCCCACAGTACAACAATCTAGATTTATTCATTTATTCATGTACAAAAATTGACATTTATTCATGTACACAAATTGACATTTATTCATGTACACAAATCAACATTTATTCATGTACAAAAATCGACATTTATTCATGTACACAAATCAACATTTATTTGGTACTTTTTCGTTACTGGGCAACAATTCTAGGTAATGCATTAACAGTTGTGTGAGAATTCTACACAAACAGTGCAACAGATATTTCAACTTCAGAATGTCTACACCTTGGCTTTCACAGTGCAATATTTCATGCTTAACAAAGTGCAGAAAAATCTCAATACATGTGTATTGGAGGAGGGGAATAAAACAGGTGAATAACTACCATTTTTGAGTGGTGAAGCTTTCTTTATTCCTTAGCCCAAACCATAAGAGAAGAATGATGGAAAGTCATAAAAATGAAGTCTGGGAACTCGTGGCCTTACTTTATAATTACCCTTTGATTCTTCTTCTTCTTTCGGCTTTTTCCCAGTTAGGGGTTGCCACAGTAGATCTCCTGTCCGCTCATGATTGGCAGTGGAGTTTTACAGTGTCGAGCTGCCAGCCTGGCGCCCAACCTTCCACAGAAGGCACACACATGCACACACTCACACCTAGGGCCAATTTAGAGTGTCCAATCCACGTACAGCATGTCTTTGGGATGTGGGAGGAAACAGGAACACCCGGAGGAAACTCACGCGACCACAGGGGGGGCATGCAGACTCCGCACAGAAGGCACCCCAGCTGAGAATTGAACCAGAGAACAGCTTGCTGTGAGGCAGAAACGCTAACTGCTGCACCACTGTGGCTGCCCATAATTACCCCTTGATAATGAAACATTATCTTAATACAATAAAGTAAAAAAACTGACAAGCGCTTGCTGGCAGCTGAAAGCAGAAGCAATCCATTCCTTTGCTTCGATAACAGATCAAATACAGTCATGTCATCTTCTTCTGGAACATTGTCATAAGTCTCCAACCCCTGAATTTCGGCCTGAATTTCTTGCGACTCCATTTACTGTAGAACCATTGGCCCCAATCTGTCATACCCAGCAATAGAGCTCTCCTTAAATGAGAACTGCTTGTCCATATAGCCTGCTTGTAGCCCATTGGCAACACAACTGTCAGTGATTTTATCTCATGAATTCTTCACCCAAGTCACGACCTCTTGCAGGCTAAGCTTCAGAAAGTTTCCACGCTGATTTCTCTCTATTCTATTTTCAATGTAGTTATTGAGTTTCATGCGCAAATGGTCCTTGAATGGCTTGCTTATTGCAATATAAAGAGCATGGAGATAGGCAGTCATTCCTGTGGGAATCATTATTTGAGCTATTCTTCTCTGTGCAAGGAAGTTCTTCATGTCTTTAGAGCTGTGAGTGCTGGCTGAATCCCAGACTAGCAGACCTCTTTCGCCACCTCGCAAAACAAGTGGCAGCATTACATTGACCCACTTCCTTATAACTGCTTGTGTGCACCAGGCTTTTTTGGTTTCAAGAATGTACATGCCTGAAACACGTTCAATCTTATCTTTCTTTTCCTTACTAATGATTAGAGGTGGGGTTTTCTTTTCATCTAGAAGAATTGCCAAAATACAGGTAACATGTCCACTTTCATAACCAGTGAGAATGTAGATTGATGAGGCACCCCTCTGATCAATTGTTGTTTGAGATCCTTGGCCATAAACACTGCAGTTTCATCCATAGCAATCATGTTGGAGAGTTGGTATTTAGAAAAGTCGATGCCGTCAACAAAGGACTTGAATGCAAGTGCTCGTTTAATAACTTCAGCATCATCCAGCTTGAACAGTGCTGTTGATCTTAGAGACAGTTCATATTGCTGACGGAAGCCATCCAGCCAATGCTGTGATGCTTTGAATTCTTCTGGGGATATTTCTAACTGTGGTGCCATTGCAAGGGCAAATGCTTGAATATCAGCCCTGTGCACAACCAAAGCCTTTGCTCTCCTGTTAGTAATCCATTCACAGATTATGTCTTCCAGCTCAGGAAATAATGGTTGCTGACCTGACCTGATCCACACTTGCACTTCTTAGCATTTTCCTCGTCCACCTGTTGACTGAGGTTATCATACTCTGCTCGCCATTTTCGGACCATTCAAAGATCCAACTTCTTCTCTTTGCAGAAAGCCATCAGATTCTTTCCGCAGGAGTCCTCCATGATTCCTTTCTTTTACTCGACAGAATAGCTCTTTCTTTTTGCACTCATCTTGTCTGGGGGGGGGGGGGGGTTAATTGAAGACATATGAGACAGGAGTGGCAACAAAAATGGTGACAGTTAAGAAGACACAACTACACCTGTTCATTATCAAGTGAGCACGTTTTATGTGCGTTGTCTGTACTTTGACCAATCAAAGTACACTTGCCAGTGTTTATGCGCCAAGGATGTCAAGC
Source organism: Protopterus annectens (assembly GCF_019279795.1). Lineage (NCBI taxonomy): Eukaryota > Metazoa > Chordata > Ceratodontiformes > Protopteridae > Protopterus > Protopterus annectens. The sequence continues at coordinate 848,636,049 of NC_056733.1, read as the reverse complement.
ATCAAGTGTGAGTGAGGATTAGGGTTACAGTAAGAATCATGGAGGACTCCCGGGGAAAGAATCTTATGACTTTCTGCAAAGAGAAGTTGGGTGTCCTAATGGTCTGAAAATGGTGAGCAGAGTACGATAACCTCAGTCAACAGGTGTCAATAATATTATTATTTTATAATTCAACACGTCCGTCATGTTTTTGATGATCTTAACTGGGGCTTATTTTTGGGGTAGGGCGTATATCATGACCACCCTGGGAAACCATGTTAGGCCTTATTCTCTGGTTAGGTCTTATTTACGGAGAAATACGGTGTTAAACAAAACCTTCCAGGTACTTATCACTTTCTTCCCTCCTGGCTTCCCACCTTTCACAGGAATACCATCTACTCCTGGAAACGTTCCCGCATATTGATTATATATCACTGTTTTCCTCCTATCTTAGCTGTTCATTGTTGAGACATCTACCTATAATCGTGACATACTTAAGTCTTCCATACATATTTCCATTTGTGCTCTTTCTTGATTTTCACATTTCTCTGCTTTCTGAAATAAAAGTTTGGCAGCAAGACTTTCTACATTCTGTTGCCCAAGTCGTTGTTAAAAGTCTTTGTGCTCTGGAGTTATTATCAAAAAATAGTTGCTTAACAACAATCTTTGTAAAATAATGCATATTATCCAGATACTTCCTTATTTTATCTTTATCAGTCTATAGCTGAATCTCTTCTTGTTCTGTGAAATTTCCATTATTCAGCAATACTTTAACCTTAGTCAGCCCTTCTAAATAATTCTTGTTACGTCTTACCATATCTTTCTTTCTTTTATTTCTACCTGCTTTTTAAACTCCACTTTCATTTTATCCCACTCACTAGCTGTAACTTCTGAAGAAATTTCTACCTCCTCTAATAACTCTCAAATAATTTTCACTATCCATTCCTTAACTTCCTCACTTTTTAACAGGTAGGAAGGGAAGCACCCTTGTCTTATTCTTACTTACCCTGCATTTGTATGTAAGTTGTTATTGGCACATGATCTGAAATAGTTATTGAATGTATGTCAAAGCTTTCAATTAAATGCACATGGTCCTGAGAAATATAATTTCTGTCTAGTCTAGCCCAGTTATTGTACCTTGGCGAACAATATGTAAATTCTCTCCAAGTTCCTACAATTTAATTCATGTCTTTAATATCAAATATTTTCATAAATTTCTATAAACATCTACCCCCTTTTCTTATATTTCCCTTCTAGGCCCCACAGGCCACATATAACATCCTCACTGTTGCAAATCAAGTTCCAGTCCCCATCAATGGATAGTGGTAGTTATTTGATAACATCTCATAGATTCATAGGTGTGTACTAGGCTAATGGCACTGGAGCCTTTACAAGCCAAGCCCATAGGATTACCCTAGCATCATGCTACCCGTTAAACATTTCCTGAACTAAATGATGCCATGTCCCATGAATGTCTGAATCTGTAGTTTTCCGGTATCAGCAATACTGCTAGTAGGACAGTGGGCATTTCTCATACGCAGGACGAAAGTCAGTTACTGCCGACCCCCCCCCCCCCGGCCTTTGGGACTACAATACACAATACAGTTTACATGCAAATTAGAGCAAAAAAGTCTCCCAATTAGAATGTACTGATTTAAAAAAAAACATGGTTCTCAATTTATGGTCAGTTATAAAAGGTATAATTCTTATAAGCAGTCTCATGTAAACACAAGGCTAAAACTAATACAATTAAAAATGTAAAACCTAATTGCACTTAGTCAAGCATGATTTGGAACTGGCTTTCATTATAACAGTTAAAAAGTATGTCCTTAAATTTAAAATAAAAGCAATGATTTTCAGTAATGTTCTCTCCGACTGTTGCTGCAAAACACTTCTTGTACTTTTCAAAAGAGGATGCTGTTAGAAAGCTCTGTTGCATTTTTTGGAATTCCAGCCTGAATCTCAGACACAATACCACAATGATTCTGCCCACGGAGGATTTTGAAGTAGCCATTATCACCCCAGTCTGTATTCCATGAGTTAGCAGCCAGCCAGTAAGGAGTGTTGTTTTCTATGCCCCAGCCCAAGATCTTAATAGCATGACCCCTGACTGCTTCTCCAGTAAGATGCTGGTACACACCTGATTTATACAGCAGGAAGTCCTCATACATAGTGAAGGCCCCCTCCATGGGTCCATTCTTATAAATTTCTTCCATTATGCTTTCATTTCCCAGGCTGCATCCTGCATGAACTCAAGAAGGAACTTGCAGCACCATTAGGTGCCCTGTTCAACCAAAGCCTGAGTACTGGCTTCATCCCTGCTGAGTGGAGGACAGCCACTGTCATCCCTTTGCACAAAGGTGGACTGTCCACCAATTCGGGAAATTACAGACCCATCAGCCTAACTAACCCAATCAGCAAGTCTATAGAATGGATTATCATGGACCTCGTTAACAAGGACATTGGCAACCACCACACACTCAATCCCACACAGTTTGGCTTTGTCAAGGGGAGGTCATGTCTGTTAAATTTGGTCGACTTCTTTGAGACAGTCACCAAAGCCATGGATGAGGGGAAAATGGTGGACAATCTCAAACAGATGCCATACGCAGACCCTCTCAAAAAACTCCAGCTCTACTCCATCGCATATTGCCTACTTAGAGGCGATCTCTGCCTAACATACAAACCTATGTCAAACCCAGAGCTGTTGGACATGCTACACTTAAAGAAATCCCAATCTCTCTTAACCACACACTCAGGGGACCTAAACCTTGTCACCACAATAAACAGAACATACTGGAGGGACAGATTCCTGCCCCAGAGACTTCCAATACTCTGGAATAAACTACCCATTCATGTCAAGCAAAGCTCCTCATTGGCCCTCTTTAAGAAAACCTTGACAACTGGATGGGAAATAGAAATTTCACCTCGGGGATCACTTCTCCAGCACTACTTGACATGGGCAAAGGAAAACAATTTTCTTGGGTGGCGAAAGCGAGGGAACCTTTTTGGCTAGGCTTATATAGGCCCCAGGGCTGATAGCCTAGTACCTACCTATGAACCTATGAATACCACCTACTCTGACCTGGCCAAAGCCTAATACACTATTCCCCAATAGAGAATAATAGATAAACTCTCTCAACTAGGCATTAAAACCCCTGTGCCTCTACTCAGTTTCATACAGACTCCTCAGAGGTGACCTCTGTGTGGCATGCAAAGCAATCTCAGACACTGCCTTGGTGGGACTGCTGCATATCTGCAAGTCAAGCTCCTTGAGTAACCCGCACGCACAATCTCAACCTGGTCTGTGACATCAATAGGACCTGTTGGCAGAACAGATTTGTGTCCCAGAGACTCTCCCATTTGTGGAATAGACTCCCTCTCCACATCAAGCAGAGTACCTCGTTATCCCTTTTTAAGAGCAACCTGGATAACTGGATGGGAAACAGAAAATACACCCCTGGGATTCCACCTGTGTCCCTGCTGGACAGGGGCTGTGGGTGCTGACTTGTCTAAACATAGGCTAAACTCTTGGCTAGGCTTATAAGGGCCTCAGGGCCAATAGCCTACTAACTTCCTATTATCCTATGACCTATAAGTAATACTGCCTCCTATACATCTTTTTTCATAATGTTCTTAGGGATATTTATGTGAAACCAGGATGGGTAATCCATGTCTCTTTGAGAAGATTAGGAAATAACTGAAACTATAGATGACAGTAATTGAAGACAAGAGAGAGAAGCAGGGTTATTTAAGCTAGAAAATAAGGAAGGACTTTAGGAATGATTTCCCTTGTTTAGCCCCCACCAAGACATTGCCTACAGTAAAGAATGACATAAGGACATGCATTAGAGGACCAATCCAGGAAAGGTTACATGTGTACAGAACCTGCCAGAACCTGTTCCAGGAGGTATGCTATTATAGGATGGGAATGTCCCAGTATCTGCATATGTCCTGAATCAATGTCATTAGCACTTAACTCCCACTCATGGACCTAACTGTTATAACGACTAAGAAAATCTGCTATTTGACTTTTTTCTCCAACACATGCCTCATCTTAGTTTGAAATCTACTTCTCAGTGAACAAGATGATTTATTTCATGTCTCTTAGCAAACTGTAATAAACTGACTGGTGGAAGGGAAAAAATGGATTTTATTAATTCAGTTGGATAATCATAGATGTATAAACATTTGGAAAGTCAAATATACAGAAAGACAACAAATAAATAAGATCAAAATATAACAGGAAATATTTTCATTAATAAAACATCTTGGCACCATAATGAGGTAATAGAAAGGAATATATTCTGAAGGCAGTTAATGAAAGTTAGAAGCCACTGTAACTGTAATATAACCAAGTGGTTATTTTTGTCACTTGAAAGTTAGAGTGGAATCCATAATGTGTAAGGGGCAAAGAGAGACGATACGAAATAGGGGCTGCAAAATGCTGGGAATGTGGAGTGGGAACAGAACACGACATGATCCAAACTGGTATGGAAGCATACGAGGAGACAGCAATAAAGTGAAATTAATAGAGTGTAATGAGGCCACAATGAAGTGAAATGAACAGATTTTATGTACACACATGACTGCATTAGCACCTGGCTGCTGGTAAGTGAAGGAAATAAAAAAATCATAGAACAAGTTCAGATTATCTGAGTTAGACAGGGCAGGTTCTCTTATGTATTTTGCACTCTGTCTTTTTTTCTGTTTAACCTAATAGGTTAATAGTTTGATGGATTTATTGACATTATTATATATTTTGCTGATGCATTTTACTTATTATTTTAATAATAAAAATGCTACCATTTGTCAGCAAGTGCACAATGACCTTAAATATCCACCAGAACTACTACAGGGGCTCCTTTACATGAAGGGCAGCAACCTAGAAATGTAAATCCCTAAATGGAGTACTGCAGATTCGTTACTAGAGTATTAGTCAAAGTGGCTGGTTAGTATTCTGAGTTCTATCAAAGGTGAGTGTATAATCTGGGTACAGATAAGGCTTTGACATAGTTCAAGGTTATTTAACAGGTTAAAGTGGGTCCCCTCTATGCAAAAAAAAAAAGTGTTTCAGGACAAAGGGATCAGGATAAAGGAGAAAAAAAAAAAGACAAAGAAACAAGAGGGATGGTGCAAGAAAGATGATAGCAAGTCTCACTTTATTAGAACAGTGATGGCTGCCTAAAATTCACACCAAGCAGAGACCAGAACAAAACAGAAGGATTTAAGAGAGCTGCAAAAGCAGAAAGGACAGCAGTTACACAGAACAGGAATGGTGAACAGCATATCACATAGGGTATTATCGCAGGAAAAGTAAAGAAGTATAATAATCCTTTATCTGTTGACAGAGTTTGCATTTTAATTTCCTTTTGTTTCTGATTGTACAGACTCAGTGAATCATCCTGCAGCCTCTGAGTCCATACAGTAATGTGTTTGTTTATTAGGACATTCACAAGTAAAACAAAGTACATCATGGAGCTTGTTGTTTCAGTGCTGTGTCTGGATGTTGAGTACTTTCCCATGAGCACTTCCTAGTATTTGTTTGGTTACACTTTCAAGTTAAGCAGTTGAACCACATCCAGATGCTGCACTCACAAACAAAACAACATGCTTGAACAATGCATGTGAAACTTGTGTAGTGTGCTTCTAGATTAACAAAACAAAGGAAACTGTTGAACGTTGCCCCATTACCTACTGCAGACAGCAGGAATGTACCTCTGGAGGCTATTTCATAAGGAAAAACAATTTTAAACTTCTTGAAACATTTTATGTTTGTTATAGGTTAGGGAAGACTGTATTAAAATCAATAATACTTTCCTCAGTAACAAAAACAAAAAATATAATTTAAATTAATTACTAAAATATGTTTAATTTCTCTTAAAAATGCTAGACTTATCTTCTTAAGTGCTTGCCTGCTCTTTCTTTCTTTTTTAACGTCAAGTTCTACTTTGATTAGTTACATATTTTAAATTCATCTTCTGAAACTAACTTTTTAGACTTTAGTCCACTAAGGAATTACTGTTCATTTCTGTCTTGCCATTTTGCTCACAATGTTGACTTAAAAATATCAGGGGGAAGAGGATGGTACAACCTATATAGTTAACTTGTCACATACACATGAAAGAGACTGCAGTATATCCACACTCCACTTTTTGTTTCTTTCACTAGTTAAGAGATGGTATCTTACAATAAGAAGAGGACTTGCACTTTAATGTCTTTAATAGCTAAGGTACTAAAGCCATTATTTCACAAAGTCCTCCCACTGCCGAGGCACTTAAAGAACTACTGCTGCTGAAACATACAACAGTATTATATAAAGGAAAGTCTGCCTACTGGCAAGTCTAGACTGACAAACAATGGTTTGCAGCTACTTTAGGTAACTATAAAATAATGCAGTGACAAGGCTAATGACGTCCGCTTCACTGGTACATAATGAAATTCTTAGAATTAGCTATCTTGCTTTCCTTAAGATGGATACCAATACCTTGGCATTGCTGTTACAATGCAGTGTGCTAGTTTTGCAGTAGCAACAGTACTGGAGGGCACAGTGGTGCAGTGGATGCAGTGTGCTAGTTTTGCAATAGTAATACCACTGGAGGGCTCAGTGGTGCAGTGGATGCAGTGTGTTAGTTTTGCAGTAGTAATAGCACTGGATGGCACAGCAGTGCAGTGGGTATCATTGTCACCTGATGTCAGCAGTATGTTCTCCTGTTCAGTTCTCTGCTGGGGTATCTCCTGTGTGGAGTCTGCATGTTCTCCTTATCATTGTGTGGGTATCCCTATGTGAATTTATTTACTCTCACCTTCCTAAAGTAGGTATATTTCCAAACTGTCCACAGGAGTGTGTTTGTGTGTGTGTGTGTGTGTGTGTGTGTGTGTGTGTGTGTGTGTGTGTGTGTGTGTGTGAGAGAGAGAGATACAGCAGAAAGGCCTAGTAATCTACTTGTATTTCCCCTACCTAGAACTCTTTGTCTGGAAGTGACTGTTCAAGGGCTTGCCATAGCAGTTAGCTGCAGCTTATAATTGCAGATGCATGAAGTAACAGCATTACGTCACATTTGTTTGATGGAAAAAGGAGATAATAATCTTATCTAGTTTGCCACTTAAGCTCATTTAGTATTTCTACATTTCTTCTATTCCTTCTCATGCATCCTGCACCTGTCCTATAGCCTCAGGAAAGTCCCTGTGGACTCTTTCTCTCAACCACCTATTCTGGGGGTATCTTCCAAGGGTCCATGCACGTAAGCATGGAGAAGTACTTTCACAAATCCAGGGAGTAATTGTTCCCTGAAATCTGTTTATTATACTGCCCCCATCCTTTCTGAAGAACAAGAATCTTTTCTATCTCCCTGACACACTAATTTGCATTCATATAATGTCTCCATGTCTCTTCTGCTCTCTGAGTTTGGCCAGTGATGGATTCTCCAGTTTCTAGTCATATCTTTTTTCTCATTCTTATGCAGCCTGCTGGTAGTTTTCCTCCAGATGTACTCCAACAACTTGATTGACTTCTTCTTGTGGGGTCGCCACAGCGGAACTTGTATGCCCCCCCCCCAAAAGCAGCAAACAATACTCTAAGTGTGGCCTGACCAAAAGTCCTGTAGGAGTGGAGGTATTACCGGTTTGCTTATGGAATTTATGTACAAGGATACTCCAGCATCCTGTTTGCTGCAGCCACTGCCCTCTCCATCTCCTGGTTGTCTAACCCAGGTGTGATTGTACCCAGCATATTTCCTTTTTGCTTTTCCATTGCTAACAGTCTCACTCCCTGCAGCTAATACTTCACATAATGGTTGATATGGCCCAGGTGTAGTGATTTGCATCTGTTTGTAATGAACTTCACATGCCATAATTCAGCCTTTCAGCGTCTGTTCATACAGTCTCCTCCTCATCCTCCATTGCTACATTAACACATCAATACAGAGATCTTTGTTTCCACAGACATTTCTGAAAGAAAAAGACAAAAAGCACTGGACCCAGAACCAACCTGTGGCACTCCACTAGTCAGTTAACTTATTGCTGACATTGCTGATATTACCATAACCCCCTGTTTTCTACCATTCAGTCATACAGAAATACAGTTCTTCTGTCTTGCTCCTACTCCCAACCTGTCCAATTTTTACAGCAGTTGCTATGCAGGACTAAGAAAAAAGCTCTTGTAAAAAATTAGACAGACAATGCCTGCTAAGATCTCCTGTAATTCAATCTTAATTTGAACTTGGATTGACTGGCAGCTTCTTCTGGCCATGAAATTATGGTGGTTGTCTGGCAATTACTGTTTACTGGTAGAGCTACCAGCCTTCTACTCCAAATTCTGTCACAGATGTCCCCTTTCACTGCTGTTAGGCTAATAGTTCTGCAGTTCCCTGAATTGCTTTTCTTCTCCAGAACTTCCATGTCCCTTCCCCCACTCACACCGCTGTAGAGCATAAGTGTTCCATATTAGTTTATTCTCCTGTCTACTCCCACCCACTTCTGCACTGGGCAGTGATCTGTTGAAAAACTTCCATAAGAAGAAGTCCACCTTCTGTCATAAATAGTAAATGAGGAAGGTTTTTGCCCGGAGGAGTACTTAACTGCCAAGCAATGAAAGGCATTAGCCGACCATGGATCCTTGAAAACCAAAAAGAGTAGAGCCGTTCAGCTGCAGGAAAGCTCTGAATGGCTTGGCGCCCAATTATTACTTTTATTCAGCTTAACTCAAGCTGAATAATGGTTTGGGCACATGGAGGTTGCCCTAAAAACTTTGGAAGCTGACCACCTGTTGTATCCTATGTAGACTTTAACCCACAAAGCTAAGACTACTGAAGCAGTAATCAAAATGATGAGCGTATAAAGTGATACAGTGCAGAGATATTGAAATATAGGGAAAAGGTGTTAGAGTAATAAAAAATGAAAGAAAATGGATAGAGGGAGTCATTCATGTGTGGGAATTTGAGAAGAATGTTTGTAGGTAGGTTGCTGATGTTATTAGTGCTACCAGTGGAACAGTCAACTTTAAAGTTTCACGTGAGAACAGAACAACATGGTAACCATTTGAAATATCGAGACATATCAAGACCCACTAGAGTGAGTCCCAAACATGGATACTGAATGGCCAAAAAACATACTTACGTATACTAAGTTGGAGATGGCCATTTCTTAAGGATATTCCCTTTTCTATGAGTATGGCAATCTCAGAGTTGGTATATATAAGTTTAGGGGGTGTGGGGCCCCCTGCAACAAAAGTAGTTTAAAGGAGAAGAGTGATCCTGATTTGATCTTTTTTTTTCGTCTTGCCAGCTTTCAGCATTTTAAGTGGCGACATTTCAATAGGGAGCTATACCAATTACTTAATAGCTCCATTACCCAAATGTTTATGAGCTTGTTAACACAATTATGTTCATAAACCCTGGCATTTATTAAAACTTTGCAGCTAGTCCATACATGGAGCTGTGAGTGGGAGACATGAATAGCCACACCCACACATAAACACACATGTAATAGACACTGTTTCTCAACAGATTTAAGCACTTTCATCTTTATTCACTAAAGACTTCATCAGAAACAAATAAACAACACAAGCTCATTAAACCATAGAAACTTAATTACATGCTACATGAATTCACCAATCATTACCTGTTCTTTCATTTCACATTTAACATTAACAGCATTTAATGTGATTCACTAATAAATTCCCTCCGCTCTGCCAAATTACTTAAATCTACTTAAATCTCCACTCCTAAATTCCCTATTTACTTGTCCAGTGCCTTTGATGGGGAAAAGTGTTTTCTAAGATCCCGAGTCACCAAAACACAAAGAGAAGGAATCAAAGTTAAAACGGACTGAGAGGTGAGCATTTTTAATTTTGAAGCTTTTAGGTAAATGTCTAAGACAGACAAATCCAGTAAATGACTCCAGATCACCTCCTTCTTGGGCACTAGAAAAATTCTTGAATAAAATCCTGCTAATTTTGAGAATCAGGAATGGGCTATATGATGTCTTGAGAGAACATATTGGAAAGGATGGGAGGAATGAGACGGGTTAGAATTTCAGAGTGTGGAGGAAAATTTTGATTTTGGATGGAAGAAGTCTCACTGCCAATTGTACCCAATCTGGATTATTTTTTAGTACCCGAGAGTCTGTTGCTACCTGATTGCAGACAGTGAGACAGTGAAAGAGAGAGTGAGAGAGAGAGAGATAAAGAGAGAGAGAGAGAGAGAGAGAGAGAGAGAGAGAGAGAGAGAGAGAGAGAGAGAGAGAGAGAGAGAGAGAGAGAGAGAGAGAGAGAGGGGGAGAGAGAGAGAGCGATGGAGAGAGAGAGGGAGAGAGAGAGATAGCCTGCAAGATGTAAAGAGAGTCGATACTGGGGAAGGGAAGAGGCTGGGAAAAAATATAACTCAGGCTTTTTTTGGCTATGCTTGGATCTTGGCTGGACCACCTTGCTTCTTAGAATTGCCTTGTCATTGTTTTTTATACTACTGTTTTTCAGATTTCTGTTAGGATTGTTTAAAAGCTATTCTGTAGAAGGGTCCTGGGCTGTAAAGTAATTCCTTTTGTACTTAAGAATGGGGGATTGAAAAATGTGTTTGACCCAATTGGATACATTTCTCTCTCTCTGATCAAATCTTTTCCAAACTTCTGCTGATGAGGTACCAGACAGTAATCCTTGCCTTAAGGAGTATTACAAATCTGTGGCATCCTCTGGCAGACCCTGTTGCAGCAGCTCAGGACAGTGGATCAGTAGATCATAAGAGCACTTTACAAAGAACTTGGTAACCAGAAGAGATCATGCTAAGTAATAAGAATGGAAGTGTTAGTGGATGGTAACTCAACAATTGCCTTATTCATGTCAGCAAAAGTTGCCAGCAGATAATTTCTCTTGTGAGCTTGACAATTAACTGTTTTAAATGCATGTAATGCGGATGTGTTGTCTTTCTTTCCATAACTGTCGAAAGCCCTACCATTCTTAACTGAATGTACAGGATTATTAGCATTAAGGTATCTATCTGTCTATTCATCCACAACCCCCTTTTTCCATAAGGGGTCAGGGTATCACTTCAACACTGACAATCATCTAGAGACAAGGCTCACACCACTGGGTGGCTAGCCTTAACATATCTAGAAATTACAGATGGATCAACCACAGAGTTATGGAAAAAGGTACTTGTGGGATTGTTGTACCTTGTACAGCCTTTCAGGTTGATTATCAGGTGTAGTACAAACATTAAAAATTCTTAAAAACACCAATGTCATAGTGGATGGCCAAAGGCTTAGGGTTTCTATCTGCAATAAATCACAGTAAATCACAGTATCTATTTTGTGTGTCACCTCTTTCTTTTTCCTCTCAATGGAAGATGTCCTTCAATTTACCAATGGGGTCTGAAAAGGATATTCTTTGGATTCTGACTCAAACTCAAA